>NW_009646406.1:692012-734569 GCF_000708025.1 Charadrius vociferus | reverse complement strand
AGATTCCTGTTTGAATGTATTTTTTTTCCCCATATAATAAACCTACCTGTAAAGCTGGCCTCTTTATAGTGTCGAGTAATAGCCCGGCTCTTGTAGCTACTGCTGGGTTGACATCTTCCACAGCAGTCAGGAAACAGCAGAATGCATGAGCCAAAGAATACTTCAGTAGGTGGTTTTTTGTCACAGAGTGAATGTCCAAAAATCTGCACATCACAGCCACTTTCTCCACTGTAGCAGCCATACCCCCAGACAAAGAAAATATGCATATTAAGTTAGGCTATGGCTTCTTTATGTCCTAATTAATACACCTCTCCAAGAAATATGCACATCTGAGAAAGTAACAAAAAAAATAGCCAGCAAATGTTGTAATTTTTATTTTACTTTGATTATCCAAAACGTCTCATGTTCTCCTCTATTTTACTGCATTGTTGCACCATAGTTTTGCACCAGACTATCTACAAAACTCCCCAAACCAACAAAAAGATAAACGTCTATTACAGGTCTCCTCAGTTACAGCAGAGAAAGCTCTACTTCTTCAGTGAAGCAAGAAAGAGTAAATAGCATACATTTCTCTGGCCTACCTGCTTCGAATCTCATCTTCCAATCTTTGCTGTTGAAATTGCTGTTTATGATTGTCCAGAAAATGTCAGCTCCATGGGGAAGCGAAAGTGCATGAAGAAGAAGTGGGACTGCCAGGGAAGAAAGCTGAGAGAACTCAGACTTCACAACTCCCCATAAGCTGGAAAGACCAAAAAGAGCATGCGTGCTTATAAAAACACTCCCTTGATATCCGTCCTTCTCAATGTCTGTGCTGTATTTTTGGTGGGAATGCACTTTTCACGAAAATCTCTGTGTGTCATCCTGGGAATTTAATGTGAATACTACAGAGCCGCTGGTAGGAGAACAGGAAGAATTGCAATTCTTCAACTACAGCAGTTTTTCTCAAAAAAATGGGTTTAAATATTCCTTACATTGAAACACTTCAGATTCAACAGGATTTTTCCTAATTCAAGGCACAACTGCCATGGAACGTAATCTATGCTTTGAATTAGCAGTTTCAGCATGACCAGCTTCAGTGCATAAGCCACATGAACTGTCTTGGCACCACGAAGCATGTGCATCCACAAATGACTAAGATGTCGGGTGCTCACAACTCGCTGGTATTTAGATTCAGGACAGACTCTCTAGTCTGCTAACAACCTGCGGTCTTGGGAGATGCTCAATGGAATTGATACTGAGAAGCTGTAAGCGCTGATGAACACGCTCTGCTTCAGAACATCATATGCTGATGTTTATTCAGGGAGCTTTCTGCAAAAGTCACTTTCTCCAAAGACAATCTTAAAAAGCACAGATTTCAGTCCAGTTCGTTTTGATACTAAATGAAAAAACTTCCTTTACCTCTTAAAAATAAGGTGCAGTACTGCACTGCACTGTTCTCTCAGCTTTAATGCTAACACCCTATAAACTGTGTGCCTGTCTCTACATCATCCTTTATTTTATTTTGTAGAGTCAGGAAAGATACCTCAGTCTCAGACAATGCTATTATCCAATATGAGAAACTCTCTTAACTCACTGAAAAACAAGTGGTGCGTGACACAGTCGCCATGATGGACAAAGCAGAGTACCTTGGTTTCATTTGCAGCTTCTTAATTAGCCCGTGAAAGTGCCTTTATAGAGTTACTCAACCTTTCCACACTTCCCTACCACGCTTTCTTAGTTTTCCTGCAAATTCTTTGATGCCAACAACAAATGCATAGTTGGAGAACTGATAAAGCATAAAGACAAAATGTGTGATAAAACCGTACCTTGCAATCAGCATGTGATCTTGAATATAGGCGAGAAATTGAGGATGGTCCTTTCTTGCTATATACAGGCATTCCCCATGAAGACACAGGATCTTCAGACAGTTCAGCATGTTAAAAAGAATGTCTGGTTCTTCAAACTTTGACATTTCCTGTGTAAACAGATGTACTACTCTCAACACAATGACACCACTTAACAAAAAAATCCAACTAAACAAACAAGTAATTAATGTTACCTGCAATATAGTGTATATGAGCTTCAAGGTAACTGGAAGTTGCTGGTAACAAAATTTTCTTTCTGTGTCATTCTTTATCGCTGTTAAAAATGTAAGTTACATAAGATGTCGTTAAAGTTCTCTCATCTGTAGGTTCAAAATGAAACTAAAGAATGTCAAAGTGATGAGAGATAAATTAATTCAAGACAAAGTAACCCTGCAGACAGTAAAGTTAAAACAGTCCGGAATTTGGCATGTAACATTTTTGCTACTTTATATGTTCAAAAAGACAAGATTTCTTCAAACACTTTTTGAGACAGTCATACTTGCTGTCAACATAAATACAGCCTTCCTATTTGATTAATATGTTGAAAGAATTAAATGCATGAGAAAAAAAGTGACTGTGCAGTGTGGCACTTGAAAGACTGCTTCAGAACCTTGTATTCTGTATGACTAGAAGCATTTCATTTAAAGTCTTACTGAAATACTCAACCTTCTCATCCTCCACCTACCTGTGTTTTCTGTGGTCTCTGTGTGATTTCCTGGGTTTTCTCCATGTTTTGGTGCCACTTTGTCTTCCTCTTCTCCTTCAGTTCCTATAATAAACTCAGGTCTAGTATACAGAAGACTGTCCTCGAGGTTATCTGTGGGCTCCTTTAAGAACATAATACGTTAAATTCATTTCTCGATGTTCTCTAAATACAAGAGGCCATATCCTGCTGTTTAGTTACATTTGGTGTGATAAGCTGAGCTCAAATGAGGCAGACACTGTCTAGTTCCACGTACACTCCTGCATTCAAATCACCTGCATATCTAAAATTCTGCATCAGCAAATGCATACCGACAAGATGACTATGTTTCAAACACGGATTTAAGTGATACCACTTAACAGAAACTGTATATCTACGTTGGAGCTGAGGTGGATCCAATCGCAAGGCCGTGGTTTCACCAAACTTGTCGTCCTTGCCTCAGAGGAGTAACAGACAGGAGCAGGGCGTATTTCCTACGCTACTGTGGACTTACAGGCTTAGAGGCAGGAGCTACCTCAATCACTTCGACATTGAGAAAAGGACCAGGCTGGAGTTATTTCCGCCTATGGCCAGGAGCTCAGGATTACAAGTTGCCATTGTGAGCTTTATTTTATGAATTACAAGGTGGATCCTAGAAATATCACCAAGCCCCAGCACTCAAAAGACTTCACCACTTGCTACTTTTCGGTTCAGGTAAGAATCTGAACTGAAGGCACATGAGATTATTTTTCTAGCACAAATTACTGAATACCACGTGCACAATACCTACTAGTAGCATACACATCCAAATGGAATTCTGAAACTTTAACATATCAAAAGGCATCACTATGCCCACCACCAAAAAAAAAAAAGATTACTAATAAATATCCTGCCACTACCATGCCACAGCAAATGAACACTCAGAATAAGGGGAACGATGCTGTCTTCCAAACTATCAGATGGAACAGTTACTTATAATAGACATAGAGCTTAAAATAAATTCATCGCAGCACGGGCAATGCTTCAACTCTTCTGCAGAGCTACAGATGACTTTAATGATGACTGGCAATTAGAGTACATATCTGTGCCTGACAAAGTTGGACACTCAACCTGAAGTATATTGTTTTTCAACAGTGCTCAGCATTTGCAGCAATCAAGCATCAACTAAGGCTTGCTCACTTGACAACTGATTTACTCAAAATCATTAATCATTTCAAAATATCCACTCCCAGCCTTTAAAGAAATCAAAAAGCACTAAGTATTTAAGCACATTTTATTTAAGACACAGTATCATAGGCATGTCCTTCCAAAGTGAAATAGCACTTCAGTGTTGATGGGGGAAGAGTTCATACTGGATGAATATTGTCATCTTCCCTGGGTTCTTTAAATCAATTCAAACGTAGGAAGTTCTACAATTCAATTGCATTTTGCTTTAACATCCCAAATCCTCCATGCCAACGGTCAGCACAGCTTTGCTGCCTTGTGCACAATGTAATGGGAAACAAAGAAGAAGTAGAGTTTCAGCACACCAATAATATAGGGCCTTTCTTGCTCTACCTACCACAAGTCTGATTTCTTCTTTCGGAGCAAGCTGTTCCAGCAGCTCAAAACCCAGCTGGTAACACAGAATGCTGGACTGACACAGACCACATTCAACTGCTTTTTCATCTTTCTGACAGGTGTGAGAACCGCCCCAGGGTGCCTGGAACACATTGTTTATGATGGATATTATATCTTTCGAAATGCTGTTCTCTAAGCCCAAGGTGACACCATCATCCTGGAGTTCCATCTGAAAGAGAGTGAAAAGAGTAAGGATTTATTATATCTTTAAAAGCTAGAGCACTAGCTATTCTGCCTATTCCGACATTTCTGCCAGTGTTACATTACAGTACTGGGAAGAGTTTGAGATAAACTGGAACTCACAATTTTGAATGGTGACTGGTGTTGAGGCCCAAGCTCAAGCAGCTAGAGTAAGATTTTGAAGATAAATAGACAATTTCAAGCACAGGACCCATGAGTTTTAGCTGGAGACGGTTATCCAAAACACCTGGTCTTGGATTCACAATGCACAAATTTATCTATCCAGAAATTACGCATCTAATCTAAGCTTATCAACAAGCCTCTGCTTCCAGTCTGTAGAAATAAATGTATCTCCAAGAAGCTCCTTTCACTCATATGAGCTATCTAATGTGAACATGGAGGTATCTAAACTTCTCTTCATTGACCATGAACCTATAACTCATATATGGGTAAAGGCAGATGACAGCTGTGGAGAGATTTAAATGTCTTATACTTCATACCAGTCCCTCAGCAGAAATGGACTCAATACAGGATTAAAGGAGAGCCAAAAGTGACTACAGAACTTCAGCGTCCCCTCAATGTGGGTTTTTTCTTCTGCAAATACCTGCTTCAAGATGAGATCAAACATCAGAATGAAGCAATTAAGATTCATTTCATCATCTTCACAGTCAAAGTCAATTGTCTTTCCACTGGGGTGTCCAAAGTTCTTGAAAGGGCTGTGAAAAGGACTACGTAGTGGACTCCGAAATGGGCTCTGGAAGGGGCTTGGGAAAGGACTCAGCATGTTATGCTGAACTCTGCGCCCAGGATCAGAAGCCACGCTTACCTGAAGACATAAAGAACCAACATGTCCAAATGACTGTTAAGCATTTAAACAATCTCATTCTATACAGAACTGCAGAAAATGGCAAGAACGTTGACAGTCTTTCTATTTCCTTCTGTAGCTTTTTTGCAAAATCTACGCATCCGTTAATGCCATTAAATGATAAAATATGATAGAAGCACAGGAATCATATTCTGCACTGATGTATACATTCTCTTAAGTTAAGTGGCTGGCATCCATTATCTTATTTCTACTAAGAAGGAATTTTAACATTACAAACCAAACAGAAACTTGGTGCAGGCAGTAAAGTGGCCAGCAGGTTACAATGATCTGCTCCATGATCCAGGGACACAAACTTCAATAGTAGGAAGCTAATAAAGAAGTACTATCTCAAGAGAAAGTATAACTAAGGCTACACCAAGGATACGGGTAATGAACTAGACGCAACAGTAACAAGATGTGCATGTCTCCATTGATTTATGTTTGCACCACAGTAGGCCACCTACAACACCCTGAGAACCTTGAAGTGTTGCAGACAGATACACAATTAGATGACACATGAGGTCTATTTTTAGGCCAGCTATGGTCTGAAAGACTAGACAGTAAATTGGTCTGCTTTTTCTGCTTAGTTTAAAAGTGATCATGGGCTAGCTGTGGGAGAGCTCTCTGCTGATCTACATGAGAAAACGGCCACACCACCGGTAAGGAATCATCAGCTGCCTAGATGCTGTAGTTCCTCAAATGTAAATTTATGACCTTTCAAGCACTCTTGTTCCTGCTGTCCTTGCAGCACTTCGCCCAAGACTACTGGGCAATTAGTCACATCAGCCCAACTACGTGTAGTGCCTACAGATTTGTACATCTCGTCTTCCAGACCATAAGTCTTTGACAGACAACTTTTGATCAATTTTTGCATCTCTTGGATGGGGAAAAATTGCAGGGAAACAGAAATAAATTCTGTTCTGTCACCCTCTCAAAACATATCTAGGCCCACCAAATTTGTACTAGAATACAAAAGCTCGCTCTGGGTGACCAGTTGTCCATAATAACTTGTTGACAGTTATTAACAGAAGAGAATGAAAATGGTTGGAAAAGATACCAAGAACACTCCAAGCATATCCCAAATAAACCATTTCACTAAGGAAAAACATCTCAGTTTTTCTGCAGTTGCTATCTGCATTGTCTTTACACTGACCATGTGATAGAGTGGTATTAATTGAAAACGTCGCACCAATTTCCTTCCATTCTCAAAATTTACAGTGTTTCCAATCAAATGGTGCCATATTGAAAGATGACTTTAATTCTTCACATGCATTCTATTAGGAAAACTTTTCTAAGTGAAAAAATAAGCAGGATATATAACAGTTACCCTCCGAGCTGCAAGACTTCCCGCCAGTTCACCAACTCTCGATTTTCTTTGATTTGCTAACTCTTTTACAGAATTAACTCCATCAGAAAACATGCTGATTAGCAACTGAAGAGGAACAACAATGTCTAGTTCAGATAACACCTGAGGAAAGACAATAAATGAAAAAGCATGAGTTTCAAGTTTGATCAATAATGCCAGCCACTTTATAAGCACCTTTACCATATGATCCTCAGTTCAGCAAGTTCCATGCATTTAATTTTGGGATTCAATGAGGTGAGCTGTGAGCCTAGACTTCTGTTAGAATCAGGGTAAAAGACAACTGGGGAAAAAAAAAAAAAAAAAAGGGGGTATTTTCAAAATATTAGTTAGAATCCACTTGGTGTGCCTCAAGATCAGTTTTGTGTAGAAACATGCAGGGATGTGAGGTTGTTCCACAAAAGTATTTCTGTAAACCAAAAGTATTACCAATACTTGGATGAATTACTATTTACTATATTTATTATTACTTAAAACTGACTTCCTGTATTTATTCTAGGAATCCAGCCAGAGTGGTTGCCTACAGGTGTCAACATAGTGACAGGATGGTTATCTGCAAATCACTGAGGGAACATTCATCATCTGTTTTGTCACTAACACTCAGACAAATATAAGCACATTCATACTTGTCATTAACTGTTATTAGGTCAAGAAAAATCTAAAAATCATAATTTACTTGAAAACTCTACATACATCAAAATTTCTACAGTCACCAAGTAAATTGGTCTTTGCAGAGGCTGAACAAAAATAACCCTCAGCAGAAAAGAAGTGATAATGAAGAACACAGGTATTATTCTGAGGTGCTGTGGAAAATTTTATACCTTTTTGAATTCACTGCCCCCAGCTGACATGATTGTTCCTGCAGCTTTTGAATATGAACTCTGGGTGAATGCCAGCTTTGTGGGCAAATACGGCACAAAAGGGCAAGAGCAGCAGAAGGCTTGATGGGTATAGAGCTAGTCTAATCCAGACCTTCATATGTGGGAATAACTACAGCTGCTTCTGGAGTCTGGAATTAATTTTGGAATCTACAGACCAAATTGTGTAGAGACTAAAATCTACTGCTGGCAAAAAGTCAGACAGCTGAATGGCCCTTAAGATAAAACTGACATTCAAAGGTAAAAGGGATTTCCAGGCTTCCATTATATTGCCCATGATGGGCTAGTAACATAAAGCTTCCCGGGATCTGTCTACCAACCACCCTTACACTGGGGCTGACCAAAGGGCAGAAAGGTTCCCTGATCCTTGGAAAACTCGTTTCTTACCCCCCCGCCCCCAGGTCTTTTTTTTTTTCTTTTCCAAAAGCATAAGCTGCTTCAGCACGACTTGTCAAGAGAGGACACTTACATGCAGCCAAAGCAATGCCTGCTCTTGCACAGAAGATGGATACCCTGTGAATCGACAGCTAATGAAGCCAAACATCTCCTCCATGGAGAAAGGGAGAGGGCAAAGCTCAATGTCAAACATTTTGCTGAAAAGTAGAACAAAAATATAGCATCACTGAGTTACCACGGCATACACTGTGTGAGATATAACAGAAAACAGGTAGAAAGGCAATCTCACTACCAGCACTGATGATGCTTCTGTAACCTTACTTGCATCCTCACCCTCCACGGGAGTTGAGCTAGGCTGCTGATATCACCTCTCCCGACTATACAAGATCATCTCTGAATTTGGTGATGCACCTTAAGAATTTACATCACATCTCATACCTTGCCCAGTTTCATGTGATAGCAAAATCTTTTTCAACACCGAAGGTAAAAATTGGAAAGTTTCTCATCTCACCACTCCTCCCCTATTCCATGCTAACACTAAAAAAGTTTTCATCAATACCTACAAATATAAACTTATAGTCAGTTTCAGAGCCTCTTCATCAGTTAAAAGGCAATGTGAAGTTTTATTGTCAAAGACATACACCTGACGTGAAATTATGACCCAGCCACCATTCAGCAGGTCGAGGGAGATCATCCTCCCCCTCTACTCTGCCCTGGTGAGGCCACATCTGGAGTACTGCGTCCAGTTCTGGGCTCCCCAGTTCAAGAAAGACAGGGAACTGCTGGAGAGGGTCCAGCAAAGGGCAACAAAGATGATTAGGGGATTGGAACATCTCTCATATGAGGAAAGGCTGAGGGACTTGGGTCTCTTTAGTCTAGAGACAAGAAGATTGAGGGGGGGTCTTATTAATGCCTACAAATACTTAAAGGGAGGATGCCAGGGGGATGGGAGCAGTCTTTTTTCAGTGGTGCCCAGTGATAAGACGAGGGGTAACGGGCACAAGCTTGAACATAGGAGGTTCCATCTTAACATGAGGAGGAACTTCTTTACTTTGAGGGTAGTGGAGCACTGGCACAGGCTGCCCAGAGAGGTTGTGGAGTCTCCCACTCTGGAGACATTCAAAACCCCCCTGGACGCTGTCCTGTGCAACGTGCTGTAGGTGACCCTGCTCTGGCGGGGGGGGTGGACTAGATGATCTCCAGAGGTCCCTTCCAACCCTGACCATTCTGCAATTCTGTGATTCTTATTCTGGTGTTTTCTTTGCTCAACAGGGGAAGACATTAGCTAAATCAATACAAACCATCAGTCTTTCAGTGCCAGCTCTACTAATCCCCACCATTTCTCATCAAGAGCAGGCCAGGAGGAGAAAGATGCTTCTTCCACCATGCTGCAGGAAGCCACTGAAAATGTGCCTTGCTCACAAGCAAAGAATTATCCATGTAATTGGCTCCTGATACAAGTTCAAGGATATCAGGAGCAATAAGCTTTGGGAAAGTTTCCTTTTAAGTCCTTTAGTTTAAATATAAGTCAAAAAAAATTCAGAAGCATTTCCTCAATACTGTCTATTGCACATTTTTATTTGTTGTCACCATCGTACTGTGCTAAAACCCTCAAAAATCAACATGCAATGATAGAATGGTTCCTACATATGTCTACATACCTCAACACTTCCCGGAACTCTTTCAGTTGATTATCAGGCACTTCTGTCCTTATAGCTTCCAACCACTCTGGCATGATACATTCCCACACTGGCTGGTTTATCACATTGTACGGAATCAAGCAAAGGATTCGATTCAGCCCTTCTTTTAATTGGGTCACAGCGCTGCACGATTTGTCCCAGTATCCACCAACCTGTGGGTATTTCCAGGAGTCATACGGATGAAAAATACTTCTAGTCTCTGTAACTTGCCCAGCACCATAAATTTGCTCAGCGTGTTGCAGCCAAGATATTGTGGGGGGTGATCATTAGCACCTTCCAGCCTGAATTTAAAATTCAGCCATGGGGATTGCATTAGTTTTTCTCTCTCTCATTTGACCTATAGCACACAAAAGCACTGTCCAAGATGTAGATGAAGTCTGCTCACTTCTAGGCCATGACACAGAGTAAGGTCTCATTGTTTACAGTTCTCAACAAGGGACAGATTTACTTGGTCAAGCTTGTACCTTCAATTATTTGCTCTGGGCAACTTGTTACAGTGCTGGGTCTTTATTTTGCAAAACTTGGTCTGCACCAGCTGTTCTTTTGCGGTTGTTTGGGGTTTTTTTGAGAGAAGGTTTTAAGTGATGGAAGCCAAATATATACTTCTAAGTTAATAAGTAACTGGGCTACAGAGATTAATTATTCTAACTGACCTCAGCTCACATCTGTTGTTCCTGAGTAATGGCTCTAGAGATGCCTGCTGTTTTGGCAGCACCTACTGCTAAGCTCAGCCAGCAAACTATTTTTTCTCCATTCATCACTGCTAATTTCATGGCTGTTTGTCTTCATGTTCTAGTGAACCCTTGCAAATCTGGCAAGTTGTCAGTCTACTCTTAAGTATTGCAGTGGGGATAATAAAACTCAAAAAAAGGGGCTGGATCCAAGACAAGAAAAAGATCCATAACAGATTACAGCATGAGGTTCAGTCCTTCCTTTCCCCTTTAGCCTCAAAGCCCTGATCTCTTTTCTTCAGTTCTAACATTCAATGCATCCATCCACCTCAAATTCCCTCAGCTGCTCTCCAATCCTCCCACAGCCATGTGTGTCTTCACAGTGACACACATACACATTCCAGTCTGCGCACATACAGCAAATCCCATATATTAGGTCATGAAAGATCCATGGATACACACTTCATCCCTGATGATGTAATGATATATCACAAAGTCTTTATGGCACTTCCAAGTCTAGCCACTTAATTTTAGGAAACAAAACCAACACGTCCCCTGGACACTTTCACTAAGAGGTTCACAAAATCAAAGTCTTCTTACAAGAGCACATGCGGTATAGTCGGCAGTGATAAATGAGAGAAAAGTCTTAAACCCTTCACAAATATTAAGTTCCTATTGTCATGCTGACGTTTCATTTTCTATAGAGGAATATTCACATGCCTGACTTTGTTGCCTGTCTTCACTATGCAGGTTAAGTGGCAAGTTCTGCTTCATAATTAATGGACAGAAAGACAGACTTTTCCTAGAAGCAATTCCAGTACCGGTCTCACTTAGGCACCCTGAATGACCTTCCAGATAAGTCTCTTTCTCTCCATTAGCAATAAGGCAAGCCATGGCAGAGTAGTCTCTTAGCTGAGTCGCTTAAATTAGGTATCTGAAGCTACAGGACATCAGTATGGCCAGAGTTCCTTTCAGTTACAACTGTGTGATCTCATGAACCTTAATTCACAGCTGCAGAGATGAAGTATGCAAAGAACCGAGAAACATTAGTAAAGCAGACTAGTAAAGGACAGGCTTATATATGGGAGCAGACAAATCATACCTTTTCCTAAAGACAAATTTGGATGCTTCGGCAGCATAACAGAAACGTGCAGCTATCAAAAACGTACAGTATCTTTCAATAACTGCAATATTCTTCCAACCTGTCTTCATATTACTGTAAACAACCCCCACTCTCTAACACAGTAAAACTAAAAACTATGAAGAGGAAAAATTCCTGAACTCCACTGCTCCCTCTAACAGCGAGGTTTCTTTTGCCTTGACAGAGCTGGGGGAGAAATGGTCTTTATACTTAAGACTCTAATCTCTGTGGCAAACAATGGAACCTTCAGATAAATTACTCTTACCCTGGCAAACTCCATTGGTTTAGGAAGGAGGCACATAACCATGACATCAAACCGGACATCACAAACTGTCTTCAACCACTTGGTAACAAACTGGGGTTTGAGCTTTTCAACCAGGCTACCAACTTCATCGTCCATCATGTAAGCTGTAGAGTGAAACCACTGAAATACCATGCTAACCAGCCTTGCTAAACTCTCTGTGGGTGTATTCTCACTGGGAGTGCAAAGGCTCACCTGGAAGACAGAAACACAAATCTAGTTTCATTTCTAGAATTAAAGGTGGTAAACTGTTTATCTACTATATTTTGCATATTCTCAGAAATGAGCTGATCAGTTTTAAGTAGAGTTTGGCACAGGACAATTGACAAAACATTTCCAAACCAGAAAATAACACTAAGAGGGGAAAAAAAACAAGCACTGAATTTTTTGTTTCTTAGTTTCAATACTGAAAATATCCATACAGAATGCTTTGACAAACTGAAACATTGTGTTTTGAATTTTAAAATTACTTTTCATTTCAAACGTTAACATAATGCCCAGCAAAATATATGTGACACATACACACACATACATAAAATGTACAAGATAAAAAGACAAACTAAATGAAGAGTTTCAACAAGTCTGAAAGAAGATGTCTTCTTAACATCATAAGCGATCTTTGCTTTGCAAAAAGATTCTCGTTTTGAGTTTTTGTCCTCAGTTGGTGTGGGAATACGAGTTTTAAGTCCTCAAAAATTCTCACGTAATTATTAATATTCTTCTCCCTTTCTCCAAACTCTATCTTTCTAAAACAATATCGGCGCTATAAAACTGTCCCAAATCTGAGACCCCAGTTCACAGACCAGGCACACTGCTAAGCCTGTAATCACCCACTATATGAGCTCTTGGTATCTTCTGGTGACAGGAGACAAAGTTTCAAGTCAGGTTGCTGCACTGAATCCAAGAATGGAAAACAGCAGATGACAGGAGATTTTGGAAGCTGCTTCAAGCATCTATCAGCTGTTTGTTGCCACTTCCTAGTGAGTGCTGTACTCTCAGCACCTGGCAACCTGTAACCAGCGACTGCTGCCTTGTAGTAAGTGAACAAAGGAGAAATATTCACGTCATTTCTGGGGAAGCAGCTGACAGCACTGCTTCCCAGGGAAGACCAGAACCTGTTTTAAAAGTGCTTTTCCTCCATGTTTTTTCTGGGGATGAGGGAGCTAACGACACCCTCGCCAATTCAAAGCACAGTCTTCACAGTTCTACGTCGCTGCCGGTTGAAGTTAAGGCGTTTGCTTCCTGGTGCCTGTCTCAGTTGAGTGTTAACTCAAAGGTAGTATCAACTGGCAGCCTTCTTAACAGCAACTCTTGAGCTCTGTCCAGTTTCCAGATGA
The DNA here is from genome assembly GCF_000708025.1 of Charadrius vociferus. Lineage (NCBI taxonomy): Eukaryota > Metazoa > Chordata > Aves > Charadriiformes > Charadriidae > Charadrius > Charadrius vociferus. The sequence continues at coordinate 721,591 of NW_009646406.1, read as the reverse complement.
ACAGTATTCGTTTTATGAAAGAAAACAGCAACCCAGTATTCCTCACAACCTGTGCTGTCATCCTAGCCAATATTCTACTACAGAGAGATCAAAAGATTTTATAAGAATAGAATGAAGTCAGTGAGCTCCTCCTGATGAGGCATGTACCATGTAACAAAACCTGTTCTGCTCTTGCTTTAGTTCTACTTCTGGAAACGTAGGCCTTCAGTCTTTACAAAATATCATTTGAAACCAAATAGATGAATATGGCACAATCAAAAAAAAAAAAAGAAAATAATAAAAGGCTTTAAGTCTAAAACAATGTTAAACAACAAATCCCACAAGATATCAGCAGAATGCAGTCTGCTCCTGTAATCACTTGAAACAGCAGAGCAGCTTTTTTAGCATTATGGGATTCTAAACCTGCCACCCTGCTGTCCCTATCTCTGTTTAGATGATGGATAAGGGGTCCTACTATTCCCCACTTGTCACTGTGTAACCATGGAGGAGAGAGCCTGGGAGCTCAAGATGAATTGCAAAGAGCTCGAGAAGGGAAATTCTCCTTAAGAATCATAGAATCCAATTTCTGAGGACGTGTCAGGCCCCAGCCTGACCTGCTCATGAATTAGACAGAAGAAGCTTTGCTATCTTGTAGTAATCCCTACTAGCTACTGTGAGGGGTAGAACCAGCAGACTTCACGCTGTCAACCCACACTGGGTGAATTAGCTGGAGCACAGTGATGGGGACTGATTCAGCTAGACCAGTCTAAAGGCAGGAAGGAAAAGCAGCCCACCAAGACTCCTCCAGCCCCTTCAGAGGTAAGACAGAAAGCTCAGCTTCCGGAGAGTGATGCTGAAATACGGAAGGTGAAAGGTAGATCATCTGGGGATTGCCTTTTAAGGTTAAAATAATGGCACTCAGCAGATGGCACTTGTGAGCAGGAGATGAGGGCACATAGAAAGTCAATAAAAAAACTAAAAGGGCAAATAATGTTATACACTCTATACAGCACTTAGAAGGCAGTGAGCAGCTCCACCCAAACTAGTTCTGACAAGTCTAACAGCTTCACATAATTCCTTCTTTTTGCCTACAAACCAGAGAAGTATCCAACCAAATCCAAGAAATGGGAAAAAAAGAGATTACACTGAGGCTTCAGAAAGAAAAAGAGACAGAAGCAAGAGCATTAAGAGATGAGAGCAAGAATTTCTTACCAAGAACCAGATTCCAAACTGGCTCAAGAGACGTTGGTCATGCTTGTCATCATCTTTATTATCAAAGTCTGTGTTGTCCAGGGAGTGATGGGAAGAGGAGAGGCCCATCTGTCTCCTGCGGTTGAGTTCATACTCTCTCTGCTCAGCATGAAACTCTGCTTCCTTCAGCAAGCTATAAAACAAGCTTGTGGTCAGTGAATGAGCTGGATACAGCTATCTGATCAATAATAACTAGAGTTTAAGGCATCTGATGTCATCATTTTCCTGAGAACAGTAATAAAATAACATCAATAACATCATTCGCGACCTTCCACTACCTAAAGGAGCCTACAGGAGAGCTGGGGAAGGACTTTTTACTAGGGCATGTAGTGAGAGGACGAGGGGGAATGGATATAAACTGGAAGAGGGCAGGTTTAGATTAAACATTAGGAAGAAGTTTTTCACTTTGAGGGTGGTGAAGCACTGGAATAGGTTGCCCAGAGAGGTTGTTGAGGTCCCATCCCTGGAGGTGTTCAAGGCCAGGCTGGACGTGGCCTTGGGCAACCTGGTCTGGTGGGAGGTGTCCCTGCCCATGGCAGGGGGGTTGGAACTGAATGATTTTCAAGGTCCTTTCCAGCCTAAACCATTCTATGATTCTATGATACTATAATCAAATTCTAGGATTCAAGGCTGACTTCTTCCAGGAGGACAACACTCACAGCTGATCGCTGCTCTGTCAATGCAGCAGGAGTTCAGCGCCCCTGCTCTGAACCTACCCTGGTGGAACTATAGACTTGCACAAGATTTGCAGGCATGAAATCATACTGATGCCTCATAAGCTGCCACATTACCTGATCACAGCTTCCACAGTACAAACAAGTTCCTCTGCCCCGCACTCCCGAGTATTGATGGGGGGTGGCGAGGTCTGATAAAGATGGGTTTCTGCAGCTGCCCCAACTTCACTGCTGTGATGATTGGAATGGCATCTTTTGCAATAGCGCACTGGCCTGTTGCCATGGCGGCCACAGCAGCCAGCTGAGAAGCATGTGACAACAGCTCTTCTGACATGTGAACTACAGTTCTGGGAGAGAAAAAGAAAAAAAAAAAAAAAAAAAAGAAAAAAAAAGATTTTATCAGGCCACAAGTATCAGGAAGCGGAACTGAAAACAGGGATGAGAGTCAGCACTGGGGAACTGGCTCAAGTGTCGGTCATTTCCAAAATCACTATATATAAGCACAACTGTGTGCAAACTCCTGATGCCAAGTGTCACTGAACTTCCAGAAAGATGAGCTCAGGCCTAAATGCTGGGCCTGGACTTAAACATCATGGTCGCTCTTCTTTTGGAGCAGGCCAAACCAACATTTAAGTCATCAACCTCAACTTTCTGGCTTGGAGCAACCTCTAAAGTTTAGAGTAGTTCTCTTAACCCCTGCTTATACTTCAGGATGTCTTTTTATGTTACGTGTAGGAACAGGCAGATCCTTCGGAGTGTAATCACGAGTGCCACATCAGTTTATGCTATGTAAGGATTTGCCTTATCATAGGTAACCATCCAAGCCTCCAAAATATACACTGCCTTTATTTTTGCCACCTGGTAATCTGGCCCAACATAAAAGCCTTCTTTACCACATAAAATGTAGAGTATGTTATAGACAGTATTCCTCATTATAAGAATTTTATTAAAACCCACTATCTGGTATGTATTGCAAGCAGATTCTTTTTGTCAGTCATCTTTTCAGAGCCAAGGACGGAAGACTTTCAGTCCATATGTTTTTAAAAATATACAATTTACAGTAGGATTTTTGTCCAATTTAGGATTAATCCAAGACTTCACAGAGGTGAGAATATACTTGCTCTGTCCTCTTCATAAGCAGAGTTATAGAATAAAAACTGAGCTCAGTTGCATAATTGAATTGCTTTACTAATTGCCACTTCAATAAAAGCCTACAATTCAAATCAAACATCAGCAGTTTTAACAAAAAGAAACCTTGCTGATGAATCATTCCCATCCACCAACAAATGCATTCATGGATAAATTGTGAAAATTTGGAATGGTACAAAAAAAGAACGCACCACATTGTAATGGAATGACACTACACACAACATCAAATCATGCCCCATCACACAAATGACTGAATCTTACCTTCTTCTGACATATAGCAGAAATTTCAGCTGTAAGGGGAAGGCATACAAAACATCAACACAAAATGATGATCCTTCTGTTTTACCATGGCAGCCATGGGAAAATGGACTTGCTGCAAAGAAGCCTCTGAGGCTAAGCTTGTGTTTCCAGACACTATTGAAATCCCTAAGCCTGTTGGATCACATGAGGGAGGACACTGTATGCTTCAACCTACTGACTATTTCTACACCGAAATGAAAGAACAGCCTTGGTGCATTGTGTGGTGTGCTCTGCATCCCTTCCACCGATGCTTGCTCCTCACAGACAGCCTTGTAACAGCAGTACACTTGTAGGCACACTAGTGTGGCATGCTGCGGGAGACGTGGCTCAGATGTGCCTACGCTGCCTGGGAAAGCTCACAGGATGAAAGATTAGTGAATATGGATGAAAAATGTAGAAGCAGCCACTATGTCTGTGGCCCATAACTCCACAGAGAAATGTTTGCAGATTCAACCTGTAAGCAGTAGCTATTTGGTCTGTTGCCCTAGCAACATCTGATTCAGTACATATAGGTGGCTGAGTAAAAAGAAGTATATTTCCCCTCAAGTAAATAAAACATTCTTAATCCAGATTAGATTTCAGTAGGAAGGAGACAGAAAAAAAAAAAAAAAAGAAATCTCCACTGCCTAAGAATTTTCAGTCTGCAGAACAAAGACAAAGTGTATTTTTTCTGTCCTTGAAAGGATTATTTTAGAGAATATGTGACTATCCTTGTAAACCCAGGAAATTCTCATCAGTCTGTCAACAAGCTTTGTCTGCATTCCGGTAGATAATAGAATATTGGGATCTCCCACTGGCCAAAGGACGATGACTGAATCAATGACTGGATCACTGAAAAATATTTTATGTCCTTTTCTGCTATCTTTTACAGCCTTCCGTTCACAGAATAGATTTTCAGAACCCTTCAGAGCTTTCAAATCAGACACAGGTTTCCAGAAGAACTAGCCCCTTTTCTTCACCCCAACTGTGGATGTGTCAAGACTTGAAAATCTTTTCAACTGTCTCTGTTTCCTCACACATAAAAAGTTGCATGCTATTTCAGATAGAGAATTAGTCAATTCTTCGTAGTACTTTAAAGACATTAAGCAGTATTAAGTACAAGCTACTTCAATGTTCTAAAAACTGCTTTTAGCATAGAAGGCAGCATTTCAAGTAATACTTTATGCAGAAATATCAGTAAGCATAGGGTTGTACAATTATAACTAGTTTGTACCTACCATTTAAATACCTCTTACCTTGTGGTAGAAGAACATCAATCAACCATTCACTGTGATCCCTACAAAAATTGTATATCTAATTAGCTTTCCATTTTTTTTTATTTATATATGCATTTATTTTTGCACAGAGGAAATTTATCTAAATTCATGCGGTAGGACTGACGTTATTCTGAAGCTGCTTTTTTACAAATGCAGTTTTATAAATTGCAGGCTGCTTTACATTGCCTCTCTTTGTTGTGCCTGTCTTACTGTAAATTGCCACTTTGCCGATGTCAGTCCACCATGTTCAGAGCTTTCAAAAAATTACTTTTAAGGCATAAATTTTTCAAATTAAAATAGTATGTCCTCTGAAAGTCTGAGGGCTAAGAAATGATAGCAAAGAACAACAGACAAACATAGAAAAAAAACATGTATCAGTACTATTTTCTGCAAGTCTCCTTAGAAGCTATGCTTCTACCAAATTCCATTACTTCTTCCTGCAGCTTTAAATCAATTTTAAAATCAGCTTAAAAACCTTAGGTGAGATGTAATTGCTTTTCCTACAGCTGGTGTGATATAAAGGTGTCTTAAACTGGGGACAAAAAAAACCTGATGTAGCTTCTGAACTACCCGTAACCTTGACCGTTTGAACTAAGGATTGGAACTCCCCATAAGTATAAGTAGATCTTGTGAAGTAATGCAAACCAAATTAGCAATTTTAAAAACATAAATATAATAATAGAAAAAAAAAAAAAAAGCAGCAAGGTTAACTCGTCTAAGGCTGTATTTCTTCCAGGTACTAGACAAGCCTGGACCAATTCTTTGCTCTGCTGCTTCACAGTATACCCTAAAGAATAATCTGAAATAAATGTTACAGAAAAGTAATGAAGTCTCTGTGAAACAGCTTTCACGGTAATGTCCTGCTTTTAATGACAACTAAAGAATGAGGAGAAAAAAACATTTCATACGTAAAGGCTTGTACATTAACAAGGTTCCCCTATCATAGTCAATACATCCCACAGTATCTATTCACTCAGAGTTCCTAACTTTAAAACTCACTACTGTTCAAACTAGATGCAAACACTGATCATGTGGGGTAAATTTCTGTAATCCTTATTCATACTGAGGGACAGAGCGCTCCATATATTTCAACAGAATTATTTATATAAATTACATGTTAATCATACTGAAATAAAGCACAGCTCCAGAGTTCTGGACTCTGGAGTCTGACTATACCTGATCATTTTCAAGTTCTTAGTTTACCTACCCGGCAATTCTCTGACTGCATTCTTCACAAAGATATAGGGGAGGTGGCTTATCACCCAAAGCCACAGACAAAGATGGGTCAATGCACATCTGAAACACAGAGAAGAAAAAGAATTAACTCATCTGTTCATTGAAGTTCACCGAGAAAGTTCAACACAGTAATGCTAGGACATACAATATAACACAGCTTTGGTATGTATTGAGAGCATTTCATATTCTGAAAGATGGTACTCAGCACCTGGCAGTACAAGATCTCAAATTATTTCTGACAAAAATATGCATGTAACTGAAAATGAGAGCCTATGGGAAGAGAACACAACATATTTCAATATCAGTATTATCACTCTCTGAAAGACAAGTATATTTTGTGCTACACGTTCACATTGCATAGTCACAACAGACTTACTTTTTTTTCTCCCAAAGAGATAGGCACTTAGAGGATTCATTGCCTAGGACAAGGTAATGTAATAGTCTAGTTTTTTCTCTCTCAGCAACACCTCTTCCAGCAAAATCCGATTTTCAGTCATCATAATTGTTAACTATACAGCATGATTCCAGTGGCAGAATGAAGACCCACAGTTTCCTTGGCAGCACAGGTCCAAAATCTGTCTTGCATTAGCTTTTATCCTTCCACATTAGCCAGTTACAGAAAACCATTACAGTAAACAGCCAGCTACATACACATTTGTTTGTGTTTTCTACTAGATAAGGAAAAGATGAAGTTGAATGTGTACACAGTATCTTAACCACTTAAATCAAAACCTTTCTTACTCCATTCAAGTGAAAGATCTTAAAGACAAATGCCTCTTTGAATATTTTTTCATCTTTGTTAACCAAATTTACATTCATCTATCCAAGAGACAACAGACTGCATTTTTCTGAGTGATGACTGACCAAGACTGGTTCTGTCGAAGTTAAGCTAAGAGATCATTCAAAAATATTCAGGTATTTCATCTGCAAAGATTGGAACTCTAAGTTTCATTGATATTTTGCTCTACTCAGTGATTACTCCGAATTCAGCGATCACTACAACATCAAGTGACAACTGCCAGCTTTTTTTCCTTTGAAAAGGGACCATGGAGAATGATTGGAGTGGGCAGGAAAGTGGTCCCTTGCAGGACTTGCGATAGGTGTCACCATTATGCACTGTAAGTATCACAGCCTGTGGAAACGGCTCACTGAAGAACTTTTTGACTAATGTAATTATGTTAGTATATGAACTGATGCCAGGGAAGTTGTTTGTAGCTACATATTTAACGAGATACAAAACTAATTAATTTGTACACCTAACTGTCGTATGCTCTGGACTTGGGATGCCATTCTTGCCTCTGCCATCAAACCGCATTATGATCCTGGTCAAGAAATTTTACTTTTTGTTACCCTGTATGTAAACAGGAAAGATATCATTTACCTCCTTCAAAGAGGGCTGTAGTAAAGGTAAGTAAAGCTTTTTTGCTATTTGCTTTAGGACACATTCCAGGCAAAGAATCACAATCAGAGTAGGTGCATTGAATGACCTCAGTCAAGACACAAAGGCAAACATGTACCTATGTAACTGACATAGTGTTTCCTGTATATAGTAATATTTGCGCACATGAGCACATATTTACACATATATGTGTGTTCAGGAAAATATTTACACGGATTAGCCAGGAGCCAGCTTATAATTCTATAAATGGCTTTGCAACCATCACGTTCAATATCAAGACTTGGCCCACTTTTTGGAGGAAGGCAGCCAAAGAACATATTCACAAAATTCTGGCCCCCTTGGTCTTGACTGGTCTTACTGTTCCCTTAGCTCCTGCCCTTGGTCACCTGTACACAACCAGAGCTTATGGATGGTGTCAAAGTGCAACCTCCCATCCCCACAACAGTTGGGTTTGACCCTTGAAGAAATAGCAGTACCTTCACAGCTGGTTTGTTAATCGCATTATGGCATTCAATGTGCTGGCAATGAATAGGATTCCAGGCTGCAAAGCCAAAACACAGCTGATTAATAAATGAAGAAAATATATTTACATTCTTTGTGTCTAGTGGTATCAATTGAGAACAAGATTCTCTTGGACTAAGTACTATAGAAACATGAGAGAAGACCTAGCCATTCCTCAGGAAGGCTAATAATTACAATAAATGACCTAGAATATACATGCCTACTGACTTGTTTGGGATATAATTATGAAATGAATCAGGAACTCAGTGAAGAAACGGAAAAAGTGAGACACAGAAATCCCCGTTGTAGACCCTTCCTGGCCTCACCAACACCTTGAATTAATTAATTATCCTTCCACTTCAGGAGCAGGATGATAGGAGTAGCTCAGTAAATTCAGCAACATTCCCAAGCAAAAATTAAAAATAGTCCAGCTACATAAGGAGCCTTAGCTTTGTAATGACAAGAAGTAAACAACAAAGGAATGATAAGCAGCATCACTTGGATGCTATAGAGAATGCCCCCAGGTCAAAATGCCATGCAACTGCAAATAATACTTGTGCCATTCTGGGATACATTAACAGAAAATTCACACATAGGAAAACGATTCCAGTCTACCTGGTGCTACTAACAGTTCAGATGGAATATCATGCTTAGTTTACAGACCTGCTTGCATGAAAGAAGTGATATAAAGCAGTACAAGAATGATTTATTAAGAAGTCAAGAAAATCTATCAACCTTTCAAGGGAAGGCTTTAGAAAATATCAGACAAACATGTACCAGGAACACTCAGTATGTACTTGAGTTGGTCTAGGGAGTCTTCTAAGGTCTCTTCCAAGCCTTCGGTTTTTTTATTAAAATGCCACACTCTAGCCCAGAAATTTTAAAAGTGAAAAAAACATATCCCATGTGATAGAGATTATTTGAAACAGGTTGAGACAGTAAACCAGGAAAAGCAAGTTGTGAATTGCTGCTGGCCAGCCCCCACCATAAGCACAAACCCATCAGCATCACTGGGCAGTTTGGTGGACAGAGAACTTTGTACCATCTGCCTACTCAGCTCCAGCTGCATTGCTGACTTTCTCATTTTCACCCTACAGTCAGCCTTGAGAATTTATCCATTATACTGACTGCACCTGACATCACCTGACTTTTTTTTTTTTTTTCCCTGACAGTAACAGCCAGATAAGGAGTCTTAGCAACAGCAGCAGCGATAGCAGCTGGCACAACAAAAGCAACCAAAGCAATAATTGAACAGAACATAAGCCAGAACCCTTGTGAGGCCAAGAAAGCAATTTCACAGACCATTTGGAACACTGTATTTATTTCTTGTCCTGCTCTGGTTTAGTTAGTATTGGGACTAACACAATCTATTTACTAGCCACAATCACAGGTTTTATGTTTCCTAACAGCTTTTGAAAATACAGAGAAATGGATATTGTATGTACTTATGAAAGTACCAACTTATAAAATAAAAGATTTCAAACTACTTTGTAGAACTGTAAACATGTGACATTAACACACTTCTAATCAGTTCCTTTATATTTATTTTGGCCTATACAAAACCAGCTGCACTGACCTGTGTACTGCAGTCCTCTGTACTCACTGATTGCCCCAGGGGGTTTTAAATTTGGCCAATAGTGAAATAACATTTGTACTGCTGGAGGTTTAACTTGAGATGGTCCATAGGCTATCACATAGAGCAAATCCTAAGTAAAGATATGTACAAAACATTTATTTTGTAAGGTAACAAAACACAATTCAATACATATTACTTGTATTCATAAAGATACCTGAGCACACAAAACACACACATTTCATGGCCTACCAAACATCCTTTGCCTGCTTTTACAAGTAGAATAGATGACTAACTTCAATAATATGTTTACAATTGGCTTTTGAGTTTGATCAGAGCATCCAACAGCTACCACCCACACTGCATAGTATACTAACATATAGCAAATGAAGCCTCTGTCCCGCTATGGAGCAAAGAGGTGCGATACAGATAAAGAAATGGATCCAGATCAGATTCAGGATAAGACAATGCTCACAAATAGTCCTCATAAAAGTTCAGGCCCACATGAACTGAGAAGATCAGCGGTTATTAAAATTTCTGTTAATTGGAGCCACAACCACACAGGATTTATGAAACAGAGCTCTGTTCTACAAAACATGGAGTTGCTTCTGCAAACTGAAAATCAGAGGGAACTCCCTCTCCATAACCCAGAAGGAGAATTGGACATAAAGATCATTTATAACTTCTTGGCACGCAGTCAATTCAAGCCATCTGGTTTTCATTACTATCCAAATACAGTCATTTCCACAAAGTATATATGATCATAAACTTACTTTCCATACTTCTTGCTTATATTTCATGAGGCATTCCAATAATTGGCAGTGATACACTGAGAGAGAAAAGACAGTATAGACATAATACTGAAATTGAAACTCAAGTTACAGAAGTGACGTAATTAGCTGTTTGGCCTTGCTTTGTCTGTCCAAAACTCTAAACCTCATTTAATTACTTTTTATTTTAAAAGGTTTGCTGAAGAATCATTACCCTGAGAGTCATCACAAGAGATTAGAAATTAAATATCAGTAATTTGTTTCTGTCAAGGAATGCAGTAAGATAGTATTATGCGTGTACAGCTTTTTACACAGCAACAGAGATCTTTTTCAAACACATCTAGTTTAAGAATACCTGCTAATTCACTTAATCTTTGTCCCTCTGGTACAATGTAAAGCTGTAAATGAGTATATTGTCATTCCTCTTGAGGCAGCAACAGAAGTCACATGTAGCAATACATTATTCCCATATATACCAAAGGCTAGAGGAGCCACTCTGCATCAAACAAACATGAGAGCCAAATGGACTACTTTACATGTTTGTCTTCCCAAAAACCACAGGGCAAAGTTTTCCTCAGATGGCTGGAACATAGAATTCACAAACAAAACCAGAATGTTTCATGAAAAAAAAAAAAACCCTAACTTGTGCAAGTAGCTTTTAAAAATGGTGTGCTGCTTTTATCTACCACTGTGAACTGCATTAGCACGATGTGACACTTCTCATGCACATACTGCAGTGTGGGGTTCCTCCCCCCACACAACATCTACCCATCTACATAAAACAGGAGAGAGTTGACTATCGTGCAGTGTAACAGCTCCCTCAGGTTAAATTTCGTTTCAATTTGGTTATGATATCCCACTGATTTAACTGGCACTGTGCCACAGTGAGAGAGAATGGCCTTGTGTTTAGACATTTAGACATTACACTGAAATTCATTATAGTTCTGTTGAGTCTGGAGCCAGCATTACTTGTCTTCTTTAAAAAACAGCATCAGCTGTGAACTGATATACCATAGTATAAGACAAACTGTTACTATGAATTTCTATAGTCAAAGTTAGTGGTAATTTTTCTCCAACACCGATGTTATACATCAACGCTATTTTCTGGTGTCAAGCAAGAGTAGATCAGTCTCCAACCCTGGGCCCAATCCTATTTCTCCATCACAATGAGATCTCTTATCTACGCAATGATTACCTCAAGCGTGACACTCAGAAATTCCAGTTTTGACTAAAATCACTTATTTTTAATCCTGTGCTGAATGGTAAGACAGATTTTTTCCCATCATCTGAACTGTTCTGATTGCATTTGACACAGTACTTCATGACTCATAGTTTTAGAGAGAATGATACCATGTTGCATGTTTACACATACCCGGGTTTGATGTGTACTGCATTGCAATCATTAGCATTGATGATGCAGACAGATTGACATGTGCTGGAACACCTTCTCTTTTTGAGGATCCCACTTAAAGAAAGGGGAAAAAAAAAAAAAAACAAAACGTTTTCTATTGTGTAAAGGAAAATTAGGCAAGAACAGCATATAACTGATGGCAACTGATGCAAATAAAACTCCTAAGGTACCATGTCATTAAAAAAAAAAAAACAACCCACTAAAAAACTAGAAACATTCTGTATTGGAGGGGGTGAAATCCCTTTTCTGCTGGAAGAGAAAGGTGACTAAGAATACGATATTGATTCACAGAGCGCACACCTGGTTTCCCAGATCAGTAAGATTTAATTCTCAGAGCTGCATTAACCAAAGACAGTGATCTTCTCAGGAACCCTCCTTCAGAACCCACAGACTGGTCAAAACAATGTCACTTGAATAGTCAAGTGCACCTAGGGTTTGGATTGTAGGAAAGGTAAGGAGGAATTGGAGGGTAAAGAAACAAGAAAAAATGGAAAGCCTGCTGTTGGGGTATACTGATGAAGGGTTGGGGCTGGCCGGTGGCAGCTGCTGGCTGTTGGTGTATGGCACAGATTACTTTTCAGGAAGCACATGGTATGAGTTCAAGTTATAGCTACATACCAGAAAAATTATTCCCCCTTGTTATGTTAACTGTGTTAAGATAATGATAAACAGTAGCACTGAAGTAGAGCTAAGCTGATGTAACTTTGACCTCACACAAAGTGGCTAGAGTTCCTTCTGGTCTCCTACAAAGTGGTTACTATTAAATGGTACACTTGGAAAAACCCTGCAGAGCGTAGGTGTTTATTTGCTGAACTATAACATGGCAATATGGCTTTGAAGGCAACCTCCTACACAGAGATGTGGCTTGTATCTTCCCCATCCTCACTCGCAGCACTTTCCAAAAATCTCACTGCCAGGACGCAAACACCAAGCATTTGGGATAGAAGCACAGAACTGTAGCTACCAGTTCAGGGTGATGCTTTCATCCCTCCAATCTGGCTCTCCAGCTGCTTACACTGTCTCTTGCATCCTCCCTTTCGGTTTGATTCAAAGCTGAACACTAGGGGAAGGAAAGGTTCTGCACTCGCATTGTAAAGGGGCATATAATTCCCAGTGGGAAAAGACTAGGACACTAATTAAAAGAGCACGTGACTGGAAGAGAAGGAGGGAAGGGAAAATGGAGTATTTCTCTATCTGGTACTTCTCCACATGACCCAACATTATTATGGCTCTCTTCATTGCACTTCATTCATTCTTTCTTTTTTGAATCTCACCCACACACATAAGATCCCCCAAATTATTACAGCAAGGTCTATTTGTATAGATTTAAATTGCAAAATACTCAGCAGCTCTAACCTGGTAATTAAAATGTGGCCATCAGCAGAAAAGTAAGACACAGTACTAGAAGCCAAATTTAAAGAGCAGCAGACTGGTTTCATACAGAGATCTAACCAACACAGTTTGAGGAAAAAGGCAGCATGACAAAGGTTGCTCCCCCGCTCTACATGGATGCAATCTCTGCCAAGGGCAGTCGGGGAATAGTAAGTATTTAAGTAAACCAAGAATTTAGCTCAATCAGTTACTTTGGAGAACAGTTTTATGGATCTGAAGATAGACAGGAGAGGACAAGTCACTTACAACTGTTCTTTAACAGGTAACAGTAATGGAGGAAAAAGGAGTTTAATGCAACATTCTGTTCTTAACCCAAAGAGGACCTATTGCACATACGTATGAAATACATCTTAGTAATTTTTATTTGCCTATGGTTATTAGACCTGTCAAAGGTAACAGAGAAAACATCATTGCAATGTCTTACAAGGGACTATTTTACGTGGGGAAACTGAGGTACAGAAGAGTTAAGGGATTTCTCCAAGATCACTAACTGGTAGAGCCAAAAAATGTACGTAACAAATTTCCATAAAAATCTTAATCTCAAAACACTGGACCATGCTTCTTTCCATGTTCTAACAGCATCTTCTACATGCTTAAATGGCACCAGTATTGAACTCTTTACAAAGTTGTTCATGTTTTTCCATAAAGGTCTGGAATACAGATAAGGAGGAGACATTCTCACAGAATCACAGGATGGCTGATGTTAGAAAGGACCTCTGGAGATCATCTTATCCAATCCCCCTACTCAAAGAAAGGCCAACTAGAGCAGGTACTCAGGACCTTCTCCAGCTGTGTTCTGAGCATCTGCTAGGAAGAAGAAACTGAAACCTCTCTGCCAAACTGTTCCAGTGTTTGATCACCCACACAGTAAAACGCTTGTCGGTTAAAACTGACTTTTAATATTGATCCTAATGCTTCAATCAGCAGAACATGGTTAAATTTCTCACTACTACTAAAATCCCATCAGGCTTTTTATCAGGTACACAAATGAGCATTCAGAACACACCTCAGGATTCACATTCTGCAGGGATTATGAAATTATGTAATCACATGACACCCTCAGCGCAGAAAGAAAAAAGAGAGAGATAAAAAGCCAGGCACTGCCAGATTCAGTCTTAACACTTATGGACAGGAGACATTACAGGTGCAGCTACTTAGCACAGAACTTAAAGAGAAAATGCCGAGAAGAGAGAGAGGGAGAAAAATCAGAAATTCATCACAACATCATTACATTAAGAAGAGTCATTCTTTTACATCCGGATTTAGTCCAGGTGCAATAGCAACGTGCAAGTTTTGCACCTATTGTTTCAGGATCAGTTTCTCCACTGATTCTGTATTCAAAACTCCCACTGCTGGCACTGAAGGTTCTACAAGTCTGAAAAGAGTATCTGCCTTAAAGAAGCTAAGCTTCACCCTTTAAATTAAGGAAGAATTCACACAGTAACAGAGCATAACAAATAAATTATAATTATTTCTCTTATAGTAACGTGGAATTATTTTACCTATATACATACAGAAGATTGATGTCCCATTACCATTCTATGCCAGATCAAACTTTGACTCCTACAGTCTGATACTATTATAGCAGTGCACCATGTTTTCTGAGACATAATAATACTAGAATGAGTTCTACTTACATATAGCCATAGGCAGAAAGGATGTGCTGAGATACTCTATAATATCCTTGTGCAGAAATGGAGGAAAGGTAGCTAGTGTTGAAATCATTGTATAGGGTAAAGTACTCAAAATATCGTCATTGAGAAAAGGAAGTAAGCATGTAGTAGTGTAAAAAATTGATTGCCCAAGATCTGTTGAATAAAATGAAATAAATACAGAATCATTACAATGGAAAAATATGTACTTTTTAGTTTACAAAACTATTAAAAAAATTACATTTAAATTCAAGTTTTTCCCTCAAAGCAATTTGGGCAGTTAATCACTACAGACAAGAGACTTCACCCATCGTTTTTAAGCCTGTCCTAAAATAGAGGGAAATGGCTGTTCAAGAGTACTCAGAAGAGTTTGGCGAGAATATGAATACTACAGCCAGTAAAATCATTGATTAAAAGTAATGTTGATTTTAATCATACAGCGATTAACATACAATGGCCTGCATTTAAGCAGGAGATGTTATTAGAATCAGAATTTGATATGCACTTTGGTATTGAAAGGCTTGCTTTGGCAAAAAGCATTCTAGTCTTTATTAGCCATAGAAAAATAAGATTTTGATCTTAATTGCCCACAAGAGAGCAGCAAAGTAACCCCCACATAGAGACTACAGGAAACGCCACTGTATTTTTCAAACATGATTAAACTATGGATCTTGTTTTCCTGGGAAGCCACTGAGACCAAAAATGGCCAAGGCTTAAAAGGAAAGGAATAGTTATCAAGAATTTCCATACTTACTTTGATTAATTACATTCTAACTCTTTGGAACGGAAACTTAAGAAACATACAACATTTCAAGATCCATAGGGAAGGAACAGGTTAGTGTGTATCTGGGCACTGTGGCATCTTTATGCCCTCTTCCAGATGAGGAATTGAGCTGGGATCAACAACCCCCAAGAAAGGTTACAGCACCCAACGAACCACAAGTTTGAACATGTACGACGATCCCAATACATCAGAAGGCCTTTCCCCTGCAGGAACGGGATTCCTTTTGTTGTTCATTCTGTAATCTTAAGTATGTTACACAGGCCTTCAGTCTCATCTGTACAACTAGGATGATTTAAAACTGCCTTTGTAAAGTGCTCAGGGATCTGTAGCTGTAAACATCATGAGTCATAGTAAGAATTCAAATTAGCACTCCATTTCAGTGGTTCTGGCAAGTCTTCTATGCAAGGGTCTAACCAGACCATTAACGCTAGAGAGTGTTTCTCTCTTGCAACACATATTTACCAGCTAAGCAGTGAGAGTTTTGTATAATCTGATTGGACCAAAGCTCAGGACTGCCTAGCACATCAGTTGTACTTACCCAAGCAACATTTGACTGTTCTGATTAAAAAAAAATAAATATTGCTTTTAGTCAAATGCTAAGCTGAGGGAGAAATAAACGACAAGTTGTATGGCAAAATTTAATTCTCCGTACACAGAACCATAGTAAATAGCAAGTGACCTCCCCCTGCCCCAAGCATAAGTCAACCAAATTATTCCTGGCACATATTTATCTAAACTGTTCTTAAAAATCTGGAAGACAGTTCATTCCTTCTCCTGGCAATTCATCCTAGTGCTTAACCATCTTCATCATAAAAAGGCCTTTAAAAAAAAAAAATTAAATAAAATTCCAACGCTGCAGTACTTATCCTGATCAACTGTAACCACAAATAGTTTCGTTTATTTCTCCTTGCAGCAACCTTTACATATTTGTTTATGATAATCATGTCTCTCTTCCATTTTTGTCTAAGCTAGACAAACCAAGTTCTTTCCTTTTTTCCCCTCACTGTTCACATTTTCTAGACCTCAAATCATCCTTGTTCCTTTTTCCTGGATTCCTCCCAAATGGTCCATGTCTTTTTTGAAGCCAGATGGACAAATCTGAAAATATTACTCCAGCTGAGGCTTTGCTAGGGCTGTTAGAATGGTAAACAAAATGCTTTGGGTGTCTCATACACAAAACACCTGTTTACATATTGCTAGAATAATGCTAATATATTAGTGAATTATGGTCTGCCTCTGATCTACTGCTGTAGATCTCTGCACCCAAACTTCGGCAGTATGGCTTTCAAGCTAGTATTTCCCCCATTTCATTTCTGCCTTTGATTTCTCTTGCTTAAACACAGTATTTTACATTTCTCCTTTGAAGATGTTTCAACACAGAACACAACTTGCCAAGATTGTTTTGAATCTGACATCTTTCATACAAAGGACATGCTATTTGCCATCTTGATATCCCCTGCAAATCAAAGCGCGCTCTCATTTCTATCACCCAAGTAAAAAAATTAAAATATTTAATAACACTAGACCGAGCACAGGCTCCTGTAAGATTCCTATTGGTATACCCTTCCAGCTGACAAGAGCCACTGGTAATTACTCCTGGAGTGTTTTCCTCACTCAAGTGGGGACTATATGTCCCAGATTGCCTATTTGGATGTCAAGTGACACAGCAACAAAAGCCTCACTAAGGACAGGAAAACCCCACCAGGAGAGCCATTGTGCTGCCATAAAAGGAAATTATGTTTGCTCAATGTTATTTGTTCTTTACAGGTCTCCATCGGTTGTTAATTATCACCATGATATCTATTTAGAAAAAGATTGTTTTGATAATTAACTCCACCATTTTTGGAAACTGAAGTTAAGTCGACAAGTCTATAATTTGTTAGCAGCCCCCCTCTTACAAGATCGTGCCATTTGCTAGTGCAGTAGTCTGATTCAAAACATGCCACTGCCAACTCAAAAGGAATTCAGCATTTAACAGAAACAACTTTATCCTAAAAAATTTCAGCAGTGTATCAGATTGACAACAATCTTCCTATACTGAAATGTGTACGCAATAGACCCTGAGACCATAGTGAAAATTAATATTTGGCCTGTGGAACACAGGGAGAACACTGTGCTCCTGAATCCCGTGTATCAGATTGACAACAATCTTCCTATGCTGAAATGTGTACGCAATAGACACTGACACCATAGTGAAAATTAATATTCAGGGGAGAACACTGTGCTCCTGAATCCCAGTATGGAGAGCCACAGATTAACAAGCCAGACATATGCAGAACTTGAGGGAAAACAATATAAATACAATTCAGTCACAAAATAATCTTGCAATTAATTAATTCAAAACATAAGAAAATATGGCTTTTCTGTACATCAGACAGAGATACTGCCATCTTTCTACTCAGGAAGATTTTAAAGCCATCTCAAATCACCATTACCATGTTTTTTCCTCAATTAAATGTATACTGTGTTCTATTTAGAGATGGACCTTCACCAAAACACTCAATCTGCATATTCATTATAGGCCAGAAATAGAGCCGTCGCAAAGAGACTGAAGATATCCCAGCAGATTCAAATTCAAGATCTGGATTTTTTTAGACCCATCTGTATTATTTTTGTTACATACCATTGTATTTTAGTTACGTATCACCAGCATGTCACTAAAAAACCAGACAATCTCAGAATTCAAACCCAAATCCACAGTTAGCAAAAAAAATCTTTTATTTAAAAAGTCAAACCAAACACTTGGATATAAACGCATCCCAGGAGATTTGAATTCCAGATCCAGGTCAGTTTAGGCCCATCTCTTCAAATGCATTTATGCATCATTCACGGATTCACAGCACGGAAGTTAAGCGTACTGGAAGGGTTCAAGGGCCTGCTTACCATGTTGACCATGTTGTAGCAAGGGAACTAGATCCAGCAGTGTCACCAGTGTCACGTAAAGTCCTTGATAGTCCAAAGATGGGTAGTCTGATAACTGAGCATCACGACTTTGCTGGCCACGTTCAGATGGAGCATCTCGCAGGACGCTGTAAAGGAGGGAGCGAGTAACAGTAGGGTTGATGGAACTGACCTGTGGTCTTAGAGATGGGGTGAGTGGGAATGGCACAGGAAAAAGACACATGGTCATGGGCACTGTCAAATTGGAGGCATCTTGATTCTCCTTCTTCCCTGTGCGGGACAAAATGCTGTTGGGGGGACAAAGAAAAAAAAGAGACAACAAAGACACAAAGAACAGCACATTACATTGAAATGACACTATAAAACAAATAATAAAACACCAGATACATCCCACATAAGATGCAATCGCTACCAAAACCAGTGCGTCTACAAATCTAGCAACCATTCGCTTTCATGCTTCAAGATAAGAGAATTACAAATTGACATCTAGGAAAATTTCATTGCATCTCATGTGTTATCTGGTTCATAAGGAGCAAAAATATAAAAATGCATGTTTCAGTGCCCTACCCATGTTTCACAGTTAAGAAAATTCTGAGAATTAGAAGTGTTTGCTATGGAAAAACAGCTGCGTCAAAATAGGCTGGTATTTCGCTCTGAGATTTTGAGGATTTTGAGAGATTTATTCCCCCCGCCCCCTATAATCTTTTGAGCCAACTGACTGAAAACATGCAAAATATAGGTGTGGCACTTGCAGAAACATGTTTTAGCAAAGAATAAACATGTGTGTTTGTTAAGATAGTCTTAAAAATCACATGTTTATTGCATTAAAATAATGTCTGTATGTATTTTATGATACTGTTTCATGACCACTCACTCAGTATCATTTGAGATAATGAAGTTTAAACAGGCACATGGATTTAGAAATAATATAATATTTCTAAAATGTTAACTAAACTACATTTGGAAAAGTTATAAAATAATATATAGTAGATGGTCTTTAGCATATGTTTGTGAGCTAATGATAATGGTTGTTTATGTGTGTTTTTAATTTTGCCCATGTTTGGGGAGGAAACACTTTACTTTATGAATACAAACACTCCTTGTGTAAATAGTTACCTTCAAAAATCTAAGGGCTAAGCAAGCAAGACCAATTATGTAACTGCAGATCAGACAGTATGTTACCATACATTCCTGCTTTTTTTTCCTGCTGTTACTTACGTTATTATTGAACAAAACTCACTATAAATTAAAGGAGAGATAACTTCAAAAAATAAAAAGGATTTAGTGGGAATCAAAATAGAGGCTATATGTCAACCAGCTTGTTATGTCGTTTTAAGAATGTTGTACATGGTAGTAAGCATGTTAATCTAATTTATTAAAAAATAAACCCCACTATTTTAAATAGAAATAAATTGTCACTTAAGCATTGTTATATTTTAGTTATCAGGCAATTATAAGGTTAGTTCATAATCTTCATATGTGCCTATAAAATATAATACACCTTTTAAATATATTAAACCACGTACAATGCTTTGTTTTTTTTTAAAGCACGTTTTGTACCTCTCAGTGGTTGGGATTTCCAAAAGCAGCTGCTGTTAGTTTAACTCTGTTCCCAAAGTCAGTGCTAAAACTTATAAAAGACAAGTCAGTGGCATTAAAATTTCCACTGACTAATGAAGAACAGAGTTATGTAAAGAGGGAGAACCCCTGGAAACCTCTGTCCTCTTTAACAATACAGAAGTCCCTATCATATAATCCCCTTAGAACAGATATATCTTCCCTCATAAGTCAATTCAACAATTTACACAAGTAAGCTAAACTCTTGCTAAGGTGCTTATAAGAGAAAGTGTCATTCATTTGCCATATATATAAAACACTTTTACAAGTACAGTTCTATGCCAAGTGGCTACTATCACAACACACTTGCAGTCAGAGATGACAGACATAGTCTGTTTTAAGAAATTAAAAACTTTTTTTTTTCCTCCTTTTTTATTGTGCCTTACATATTTGGCAGATTATTTTGGTTTCTGTTACCCAATGTCCAGTACAAGAAACGTGGTGACTGTCATAACAGTGTTTATGAAATTGTATCAGAAAATCACCTAAGATCTAATATGACTTTAAAAACAAATGATCAGAGTGCTGATTCCTTTTAATTTGCTTGATGTTCATTTGCCATCCTTTGCAGCTCCTGTTTAGAGATATGAAGGTACTAAATCATACCCCTTCCCTGATTACCAACAGATGATACCAATTACCCATCCCTTTACTTGCCAACACATCACTTCAAGCACACTTATTTCCAGAAAGGATATTACTGTATTAATTAATCCTTTGGAAAGTGTAAGATAGTGATGCAGAGCTTAAACTATAGGCTTCCCTTCCTTTTAATGCAGAGCTATGGCCCATGTATGGATCAGAGGCCAAAACACACCACATTGTATCTTGATCAGGGCATCCTTCTGTTCACTTCAGGAACAGCAATGAGGCCATATCCAAGTTCCAGCTGCAACCATGCCAAATTTAGGAAAAAAAAAAAAATACCAAACTTCCAGACCTAGGCTTTTGCCTGAGCCATATGTTTTAAAAACAAAAAACAGAAGTGTCAAAATGAAAAATCCAGGAAGTCCCCTGAGACCAAGATACAATGATTGCAGTTTACTCTTGTTTCTGCTCAAACCAAGTACTGAGAACCTGGAGTGTCTGCAGATCGTAATTCCATACTGAACTTGCTCCATGACAAGTGACAAAGCTACCAGGGCCTGTTTCAAGATTTGTACATCTTTGCTGCAAACCTATCCCAAAACTACTGCCTTCCAGGAAAGGTTTCCTAAAATTCCTGCAAGAGAATTGCATCTCACCAAGGCAGCAAAACAAGCTTGACCATTAGTTAGCCACTGGGCATTTACGATTATTGCTTATGTAAAACATTTTACTTAGAAATATACATGGAGAATTTTCTCCAAGAAAGTGTGAAAGAATGAGCTGTCCTGCAAGATGTTTATTAAGTCTCAGATCATTCCTCAAACGAGGGAGAAAACACTGAAAATGAGCAGGGCATGAAACAAATTCATGCTGTAATGTAAAGAAATGCTTTTGCCCAAAGAGAAAATTAAGGAAGAACTAAATGAATCAATGTGCTATGCATTGTGTATGGTGATTTTATGTGATGTTTGTTCATAGAAATAAGGAATTTAATTTTTTCAGCCATTCCACATTAGTTCCCCCCACCCCGGAGCTTGTGATTTATTGAGGCTATGTACAGAGCAAAGAAGCAAATTAATCCCTTGTGCAATCCAACTATAGCTAGCAGAATGACACCAGATATGAATGTGATCCAAAACAGTGGGCACGCCCCACTGAAAAGAACACAGTCAATGTGTCCGTAACATGGAAAGGTAAAAAGTATAATAAAGAGTAAAAGCTACACCTTAAAATCCAATCATCATAAGGAATTTCTCTGGCTAATCATTATTCCTCAGTGTTTCCTGTGACTACATATGTTTATCAAGAAATGTTTGTCCTAAAAAAATTCAGCTGCAAGGAAAGTACGCATCAAACTGGGAAGTATTTTTTAAAGTTATTTTAAAATAGTAGATGATCATAAGCAACCTATTCTGAAGGCCAGACCCAAAATCTCCAGAAATCAACAGGCATTTTTGCTACTGTTTGATCAGTACTCTCTTAGCAGCCCAAATTCATTGCATATGCTCTGTCTCAAGCTAGAAAGGTTATTCTCCGCCATGTACTTCTATTATTGATGTTAAACCTTGCACAATGGAGTCTCAGTGTAGGAGGCAGAAAGAAGACTCAGCATGCAGAATATTCAAAGAAATTTCTGAACATGCTCTTCAGAAAGGTTCTTAACCAGTCTGTTTAGGTTTAGGGTAAATCTTGCAGTGATCTGCACACAGTAGGTAGGAGTTTCCTTCTTTCCATCTGCCACACTAAATACAGGGTGCGTTTTGTTTTGCTTTTTTAACCAGCTTCTTTCTTAGTATCAGCAAGTGTATAAACTTACACTGGTTCAACCATAGCACTCAGGCTTTGACCAACAGTTCAAATTTCCCTGTTACGGCATTTAGAATGTGGATTTGACCTTGCTGAGTATCAGAACTCAGCCCACTTAAATTTAGATCCAAGTCCTGGCTTCAATTTCTGGTGCCCTTTTAGCTCTGAGGCTGATCAGATCCCAGATCGTGAAGGACAAAGCCATTTGTGTAGACCTGCATATCAGATATGAGCATCACTTCTGCCCCATGAGGTTCAGCGTTACCAACAACAGGATTTTGGTTCAGTCCCATTCTGAACATGAAATAAAGAAATGGAGTTGCCCACTTGTGCAATTGCTGTCCTGATTTCTGATCTGCTCTCATAGTCGCTAAGTATAAAGCTCTTTCAGTAAGCCCAGAAGCATCACTGCTCATGGAGTGTGAAGAATTTGTCACACAGGACATGTCAGCTGTACTGCTTAGAAAGATGAAGACAACAGGGCTGTATAAAGACACTTTCTTTAAGCAGGAGATGCTAAATCTATCCTGTCCCAATGGACCTCTACCCAAAAAGAAATGGATGTCATTATAGCACTTGGTAGTTACAGCTAAGAGAGAAAATGTTCAGAATCAAGTCCAACTTTCTTGCTTTAACAGCTTAAAGGCCCACAGCATCTAAACAGAGGCTGTTTCATCATACTTAAATGCAATTTGTGTGTTGTGCAAATAATCCATCAAAACAGCCTGATGTGGGAACACAGACACAATTCAGAGGTATCTTTAGTGAGTGTTTGAACTGCTGCAATTAAGATAAAATTTAATTTATTAATCTTTTAAAAAAAAGTCCTCTGGTGGCCATAAGTTTCATCAACACTTTAAATGATGAAGGAAACAAATTTCACAATGGTTATATAATTCTACTCTTGAAATTTTCCAAATTAAGCAGGAGGTTGTTAAGTTTGCAGTGAACAGGTGTTCCACTGATAATGACTACTTCTGTCTCTGTATCTTTCTTTCTTATAAATAGGGTCAAGATTTTTGATACATCCCATGCGCTTTAAATGAATGTTAGAATGAACTACTGTCATTCTTTCAAGTTTAAATTCTTGCTTCTTCACTTGTGTGCATCACAGGGGTATGTATACAAATATATGGGGTAATTGTATTTTGTTAATGTTTCCTCATCCAATAAGGCAAACAGCTGTATTTGTAAATATTTCCAGATATAAATCAGGAAGCTATGCATAGAAAGGTAGCTTTAACTGCATTTTTCTGGGTATGAAAATTAGCACCAGCACAAACCTGGGCAGAAAAAAAAAAAAAAAAAAAAAAAAAAAATCACCTCTTCACTGTCAAAAGCCACTTTAAAAACAGTTTGAAAAGATGAATCCACTAGGTAGCGCTGCGGAATGTGTCAGTCCTAATTAAGTCTCACAGTTTTTTGTATCTTTTTAGCAAGAAAAGAGGTAGTATTTCCTATTCAAAATGTATTCTGTAATCATATGGTATTTTGCACTATATATTTTTACTAAATATTGGACTAAATCAAAACCCCAAGGCAGAACAATTATGACCTGCTGTTGCCATCCAAATTCAGATCTGTATACTAACTTTGTGTCTACTCGTATTATTACGAGGGACTGAACCAGAACCCAAACCTGAGAGTTAGCTGAACTATGGCACAGAAAGAACCTAGTCCTGCTTGTCTGGCTCATCGCTCTAGGATCCTGAGGCACCCGGACTGTCAAGGAGGTGATGAGTATACACATCTAGAACTCTATAGGTCACAAACTCTTTTCTTCACAAGTTCAGCATGCTTGTGCATGCAGTTCAGTCTTAGGAGGGCCAAGCAAATGTGTAATCAACCAAGTTTATTTTAGAATCAGCCACTCAATAAGCAGCTCAACTGGGCAAATTGGGCAACAGCCACTGAAGAGATTAATTCATAACATTCTTTTCTTAAATTATGCTCTGACTCCTTTTGGCTGAGCATTGACCCATTAAATATTGCAACCAATTCAAAGTCAATCAATACCCCCTGCAATTCTTTAGCTCTTTTTTCTTCAAGAGCATTAGTTAAAACTTACCTCAATAATGTCTGAGAAAAGTATTTCAGAGTATTTGCAATGTCAGTTCCAGAGGGCACAGGGTAAATATTGTGGAGAACCCGGTTGTGGTATTCCTGAAGGTAACGGATTTTGGAAGCAACTACATAAAAGATAAAAAACAAACACAGAAACTTTCATTTAGGTTTTCTTGTAGACTCGTGACAGAATCACATCTTTTCCTACCACTTCTGACTATTTTTTTATTTAAGAATGATACTGTAAAAAAAAAAAAAAAAAAAAGAAAAACAAAACCAGAAAAGAAAGTCTCTCCATTCCTTCTATTTTGACTGAATAAACTAAACACTCCCGTGCAAGAGTGCCAAGGGGAAGGCACAGAAGTGAATGCCTGCATCTGTTAGACCAACTTAGTGATAGCAAATTAAAAGAAAAAAAAAATAAAACAAAACAACAAAAAATCTGCACTTCTTACATGTCTCCAAGGATATCAAGATTCATTATAAATGAATGAGTCACTGGATCACAGGAGGTTCATGTGAGGCAGATAAGTATTTCTACAGCCAAAGCAGAGATAAGACAGAGAGGGCTTATGTGATTTACTTCAGGCCATACATTTACTTTATGCAAGGAACTAAAGATTTGAAGAGATCTGTACTGCTTATTTAAGTGTCTTAGGAAGTCTGATCAAGCAGGTGAGGGGATTTCAAAGAGCAGCAGGAGCTCTACATCTTTACCGAAAAGATTTTTTTGTTGTTTTAGAAATACCAGTGGGTTTGTTTTCCAATCGAGATCCTTGTTCACCATTGTGAAAAAAAGTGATTACCCACCATAGCTGCAATGCCTTACACCGCTTGCATGGCACAAGACAGTCTCATACAGAGACACCCGAGCACACTCTCAACTCTTTTTTGCTCTGCCCAGGCTGATCAACTCCGCTGAGAAACAGAGTGCATTGGCCGTGGCAGAGGGCTGCACCCGCTCAACTGCGCTTCCAGCTGGACTGCTCAGCGGTTGTTCACAGCACCGCTCTGTGCGGACACAGCCTCAATGAAAGCAGAGCTGGCTGGGAACTCTTAATCATGTTAAAAGCGCACCAAGACTGTGAAATAGGCAGTCTGAAGGGGAGATGCTTCTGAATGACTTGAGCCCTTGAGCGTATGGATTATGACAGTCTTCCACCACACCAAGGTATACTTTGTTCCCCTCAGGGCTCCTTCAGTATAGAAGATAAATCATGCTCCCTAAATGAGCAATTAGTCAATATTTTGTTTTATTCTCATTGTCAAATGCCATTTGTTAAAGAATGAATACCATTCCTCTGCTGAACAGAAAGGCAGTAACTTCCCGAGAGACATCCCTATGCCCTTCACTGCTGCTGTATCTGAACATTTTATGAGCATTCCTATTTTTTTCTATATCATTGACAAGTTGAATGATAAGGGGTGACATTGTATCCATACTACAGAAAAAGACTGAAGGACAGACACCAAAAGCAAAGTGTCTGCAGCTGCTGTGGGAGGCTCAGCTTGAGATACCAAGAGCCGTTTTGCCAGAACAGACAGCAGCACATACTGGACTTTACAACCAGTGAACAAAAGTATCTGTGAGTGCTCAGTGACACAAAAAATGAGGTTTGACAATTTCAAGTCAGTTATCCATAAAGTGAGGAAGACTCAAATAACCATCAGGTAAAGAACAGTTTGCTTGAATTGCGTGACAAGAAACCCAGTCTTTCTGCGCTCAACTGCTCACCGTGATCATCCTTTCTCCATTTTCCTGCTGGACTGACCATACCCTCACAGTTTCTGCAGCAAGCGAAGCTTCTACAGACAAAAGTCCCCCTCACGATAATACCCTGCTTCATCACAGGGAGGAAGCCCACCATCTGACTGAATAGGGCTGGGGTCAATGGGAAAACAGCAAGTAAAAATGCAACTAGGGACACTCTCATCATGCATATGGAAAAGTAATAAACTAAGGATGCATAAGCAACTTTAGTTATATTTCCTCACTTTTAAGTGTTTTACTTCTCAAATTTCTTTTAAGGTGATGTTAATGGATAATTAAAATCAATCACTACTTCCCCCCCTTCCCCCAACCAACTGAAATCAGAATTTTTGTTGCGTGGACTCCGATTGCCTCAGTATAGCTAGGAGCAAGACCAGAGCCTTTCAGGCCACCACACAGGCGCCGCAGCACTCAAACTCTGCTTTGCAGGACGTTCTCCCTGGCTCTGCGAGACCAGCCATAACCAGCTCCTACACACCCCCAAAACCACTGGGGTCGGTAACATTGGGTCATGATGTGTTTCACTTCAGGTTACAGAAATTCATTTTAGCAATTCAAGACCTGTTTTCCCCTCCTCGTCCCACACCTAATGCTTCCTGCCCACTATCTCAGTTTTAGTCCCAGTTTTGCAGGTCAGTTTACCAGCTTATTTAAAGATAGGCACTTTTTTTTTATTTTATACTGTCATAAAGACCCCTATGAAAACTAATCTAGATTATTTTAGATTAAAGAAAGGAATTAATTCATAAGCGTATTTGGGATACTACTTTCTCGTGCTAGCGGGAAAATAAAGAATACGAAGCCAGGCATATTCGCAAAGTAAACAGACCACATTTCCCAGTACCCAACACAGAACAATTCACAGCAAGATGCAGAGTTTACTGTGGCTGCCATGGTTTGATGTCAGATATCTGTAAGTGAACTGGATTAACAAAATGCCAAAGATGATGTCAGAATTCAGGTCTAGATGCATTCAGAGAACTGTCTGCCTCTCTACAGCTACTTACTTTCAATAAAGGGTATAGAGTATTAAAAAAAAAAAAAGGTGATTCTAGATAAAGAAGGAAATCTATTTATTTCTATTAATCAGCATTGTCATGCAATTGTATCAGGCAAAATACCAAAACAGAAAACTTATTTATAAAACCTAAATATTGACATTAGCTTTAGGCTAAATGTTTTAACCTCACCTCTCAGTTCT
This sequence comes from Charadrius vociferus, assembly GCF_000708025.1. NCBI lineage: Eukaryota > Metazoa > Chordata > Aves > Charadriiformes > Charadriidae > Charadrius > Charadrius vociferus. Next base: position 694,316 of record NW_009646406.1, on the reverse strand, counting down.
GTTTCTCAGGACACTGAGAATTTCAGCACAGCCTCCCAGAACACAACCAACATTCTGAAGGAAAGCCCCAGAGCAAAACTTTGCCATCTTTCAAAATACAGAAGTGTGTAAATGACCCAATTTTGTGAGTTTCTGAGCACCCAAAGATACACTTCAAAAAGTGATGTCACTCTGTGGACATACTTAGCCACTGTGATAGGGTCATGACATAAAACAAATTTAAAAAAAAAAAAAAAAGTTATTCCACAGTGCTTTGCTGGGTATCTCTCTAGGCTCTACACTGACCTAAACTCCCTTGCCCTCTTGTAAGCATTGACTGAATCAAGAGTGAAACCATTAGGAGTCTTTAAAGATGGTCTTGGTTGCTCCACTGGCCTAGAGAAGAACAGAATTGGCATCAGGCATTCCCAGGACATTACTTACCACAACTAAACACCAGTTACTGCTATTTAAGGTGAAAAAGAACTAATTTTATTTGATTATAATAGAACACCTTAGGCACGCAGTGATGAATCAAATGAGGAACGTCACTGTATCTCACACCATAGGTATTGACAAGATGCATGTCACAAAAAAGGGAGGCTTCTCGAGATGATCTCCCAGATTGCCACCATTTTACCTGTTGTTCGTACAACCTGCCAAAGAGCTGTGGGGTAGCCACAGATTCATGGTTAGACCAGCGCCTTTTTGCTCTTCAGTTCTGATCAGTCTGTTTCCTCTTTCGTAGTGTTTGCTGCTGTTCTTGGTAAACTGAAATTCATTATGACTTGTGACTCCTTCCCAAGACATTCTGGTTCTCGCCTGTCAGTCAATGAGGGTAGAAGCAACAGCAGCAACAGCTGGGGTTTGAAGGTTTGCCTGACAGTGATGTATGCACATCAATATAATCCTTGTCCGAGTCCATCACCATTTCTCAAAAATTGCAGGTGAGGGAATCTTGAAGTTATGCAGAGACAAAGACATTTGGTAATGCCATAAGAACTAGTCAGGGAAGCAGCCTTGGTAAACAAAATACATTCAGTAGGTTAGAACGCATGGGATATGTCCATTAACCGAATACTCTACCTGAAGCATCATGACAGAGAACATTAGGAGGCAGAAAGATCTGAAACCTGGACCCCGAGTAAGTCTTAAAATAGAGAACAACAAGGACATGGCAGGCCAAGATGCAGTGTCTTGAACAGTACAAGGGGATGAAAAGAAAAAACAGCCAAGGAGAAAACATGAAAGAGAAGCTCAACCAGAGCAGACCAAAAGCATGGAGGAACAGAGAAGGCTAAATAAAAAAAGGAAGAAAACGCCAAAGGCAGTGTTGGGACAAAAGGCAGCAGGCATTCTTCCCCCTGCCAGCGCGAAAGAAGCGTAACTAACGTGTAAGTATCACAAGAGAGAAGAAACAACTACAGAAGTCATGTCGGGGTGGGGAAGGCAGAAAGAACAGAGCGGTACAGATCTGAACATTGCACACTTCAGGGCTGTCGCATGGTCAGAACATTGTGTCTCTATTTATGAGGCCAGAAGCGCTCCTCCACACCAATCAATTAGCAACAACATAATATTTTAACAGCAACATCATCTATTATTGTAAATAAGCAATAAACCCTAAAGGAAACAAAATGCAAGTATTCTCTTCCTTAGATCAGTTCAGCACAGGCATATATAAATACAAGGATCCTTCCCAGTGACCTGTAGGAAGGAGACAGCAAGCCTCAGCACCTGAAGTGTCACATCACGTCATGTCATCGTGACAAACATCAGCCCAACCTACTGGTCACAGGCTGCCTGGCTCACAGACATGACACTGTATCAGGAGAGAAAATAGCTTTGATAAAGGAGACAAGCTCAACTACCCTGGTATTTTTCGTTAAGCCTCCCAGCAGGGCTCTTGCAGCCACACGAGTGGTTACCCGCAGCAAGAACAGCGGGGAACACCAGCATGGCCCAGCAGCTGATGTCCCAACCACCGTGATGTCGTCTGGTCTTGCCCAGGTCCCATCTAGCCAACAAGGTGGTTAAAACATCCCTGGCTGCGAGGAGGCACGCTAGGCCCCGGGCAGGGGGATGTCACCACCCAGGGGGTCCCGCTGGGACACTCCGGGGTCTGGGGCAGGCGTGTGTGCAAACAAGGCAAGATGGAAACACCCGGTCTACATTCACCCAAAAGGTGAAGAGCATAAGAATGACAGCTCACCTCCCTTCCCCCTCTGTCTCACAGCGAGACCACCCACAAGATGGCAACACATGGGCCACCTCAGCTCCCTCCAGCCTCCCGGGTGGGTACCTCCTTTGGGATGGGGCACAGAC
>NW_009646406.1:678715-691490 GCF_000708025.1 Charadrius vociferus | reverse complement strand
GGCTCTTAAAGGGAAAGCACGTCTGGCGACTGCGGAGCGGGGGCGGCCCTGAAGGGGCGGCCCTGAGGGGACGTTGTCCCCGTTGGCGCAGCGCTGGGCCGGCAGATCTCGACGAGCTCTCCCCCGGGGTTGCGGGGGTGTTTGGGGCCGGTGAGGGGGCTGGTGGAGCGCACCCCCGGGCCGCCGCCGCGGAGGGGAGCGGCCTGAGGGGAGGGCTGAGCTGGGCCAGGGATGGCGGCGTTCTCGGCTTTACGTTGTGCCTATGTCCTGGTGTGAGCCACACGGGATTAATTTCTCTTTCAGTAATTTTTGCCTTGCAGTAAGGTCTCTTCGAATGCTAGGGAAAGGTCTACTTTAGGACACCCCGGTGTCTGAATTTGTGAAAATATTTACTTCGTAGCCAGCTATGGTGTGCGGGTTTCAAGGTCTTGGTGTTTTCGAGCTCGCCAGGTGCGGGGATGAGGAGGAGCGAGGCCCGGGCGCTTGACCCTCACTGGCCGGTGGGGTTATTGCACACTATGGACAGCACATTCAATATAAATTATAAAGTTTGCTGAGAAGTGCTCTCTCTGCCTTGATGGCTCTCATCCTGACAACCTCTTGCCCCGGTGCCGGAGCCCCGAGCCCTTCCCGTCTTCCCGAAGCCACAGCCCTGTCAGTGTCCCACAGCGGCTGTCCCCTGCTGGGAGTGCACAGCTTCCTACCGATACAACAGGCTGAGTATAATCCTTGTGGGTTTTATATTGGTATTGGGATCAATATTGGTTCTTTAGTGTTATCAATGTTAATTATTTAGTCTTATTCTATTAAATATGTTTATATTTCAACCCTTGGGTTTCCTTGTTTTTTCCCTATTCCCCTTCCTGGGTGAGGAGGGGGCATCAGGTGATAGAATAATTGTCTAAACAACAATAAATTGTTGTGGGTTCTTCAACCTCTAACAGCTTGAAACAGGAATGTTGCGTCTTTCACTACTTCTCCTCCCCTTGACCCCCTGGTAGCTCAGTCGGGTGCCTCTGGTGGAGTATCCCCACTTATTTCCATGGTGTGCCAATCATCCTGCCATTATCTGCCCTTCCCCAGGAGATAAGTGCTGAGCTCAGCCCTGATATCCCCTCTCTGTCACCAGTTCCCACCTATGGTTACTGCGCCAGGCACCATCAGTAAAGAACGAAGGCGGGATGGAAAGACCAGTTGTAGGAGTACAGTAATAACAATATAATTTAAATCCCTGTTCGTTTGCTCTGAGAGAAATTATTTCACCGGTGTGCGTCACGTCAACTTCCCCAGTGTCCTGACTTGGCCTTACCAGATCTCAGAAACAAACAGCTAGCTATGAGTCTTTTCTCTGAAACTATCCATAAACAGTTTCTCAGATGCTCGTGCTTGTGAGAAAGGGTTGTGGAAGCAGTAGTATTTCATCAGCCAGGACATGGAAGCCTTGAAGTTTACAGATGAAAAGCCAGTTGTGACATACTCTCCTGTAAAGGCTGGGCTGCATTAGATGAGTAGGCCTGTGGCAGCCAAAGAGAACCGTGCTGTGGAGGTGGAGGAAAACAGGTACATTTTATTATTCATCATGCAAGGCAGTGCATCCAAATTACTGCTGCCCTGATTTGGGGATGATGCACATTCTATGCCGGGAACTGCGGTGAAGGGGGCAGATGCTGTTCACTGGCTGGCTGTTTTTCTCAAAGCAATCTTTTAAAAATACTGAATGTGCAATGTTTTTCCAACACCACTTAATTAGATCCAAAATAGAGCTCAATGCATTTCCATGAGGCCATAGTTCTTCCCACACTTCCTGCTGCTTGCGAGCCCCAAAGAGAGAGCAGAATCAACTCAAACCATTACCACTGGCTGGTATGAACAAGCTGCAATGAGTGTAGAGGGGCAGATCAGCAACTGAAAGGCGTGAGTTAACTGGGAGAGGAGCTGCCTCCGTTCCCTTGAGCAGTACTTCACAAAAGCAAAGGGCAGTGGCCCCTTCCCATATGGAGTTTGCTCCTTCTTCCTCCTGAGCCTGCTGCAAGATTCTGTAGGCTGCTGCCAGAACATTTAAGTTTACTCTTTTATGTTTAAACATTTAAGAGTAAACATTTAAGTTTACTCTTTTCCTAGAAACTGACGCGTGATATCCGATCCTACTGAAGTCAGTGAGAGTTTTTCTACTTATTTAATGAGGTGCCCAGGGAGGTCACGTTGTGCTATAAGCCCCACTTCCCCCAACCCTAGGTCTCACAAAATTGAACATAAGTGATGAAAATATAGAAAAATGGCTTTCAGACCTCACTGAAATAAGCTGTTGAAGGCAGGTCTCATCTTTATCTTGAATTTCTGTCTGTTGATGCAACAAATCAATCTGAACTGCTTTATTGCTCATTACAGAACAATAGGGAACTGTGCACTGAGAGGAACTGAGCTCCCATAGGTATCCTTTAAAATATACCAAGTGTTCACATACTGCAGTGGTGAGCCTACTAAAAACACTCAGGTTGATAAAGCAGGAATACACTGAGAAAATATGAATTCCATTTCTCATGTAAAATTTGTTCTTCGGTTTAAGTGCTTGAAAATTGCAGCTATGCCTGCATTTACTCAACAAGGTCCTATACAGTTCAGCGTGTAATTCAGGTATATGGACAGCAATTTATTGCTTATGAGTCCTTCTGCATGCCTAAACAATGCCTAAGCCCCAGATAAATCCTGATAGAAGTCATCTGTTATTTGGTCAAACAATTTGATAGATTTGCCTAGTTTGTTAATACAAGTATAGAGACTCATGCTTTAAATTGTGAACAAGTGTCATAAAGGAGCAAATAGAGGAACATGACACTCTGGGAATTAATTTCTCAAGGCTCTGGGCTGAATAGAACTCACCATTTCTCAGCAAGATTCTCATGAATTTGTCTAATAAAATGGGTACAGTTCTCCACTGGAAACATTTTTAAGCAGCTAAGGTTTATATCCGTATGCTTTTTACCTCTGCATGCACTCAGTTAAGAGAACACATAAAAGCTGCAGGCATCTGAAAGTCCACAAGTCATTGATGCAAGAACGTATTTTTAACAATAAATGAATGGGGAATGGAAAACTTACATACCAACTGATGAAAACCAGAAAGAACAAATGGTACTTTTCTGAGTTCATGAGTGGAAATTTCACAGAATCATAGTATTACTGAGGTTGGAAGAAACCTCTGGAACTTGCGTATTCCAACTTCCCTGCTCAAAGCAAGGTCAACTAGAGCAGATTGGTTGGGGTCATGTCCGGTCAGGTTTCAAATATCTGCAAGGGTGGAGACCCCACAACCTCTCTGAGCAACCTGTTCCAAGGTTTGACCATCCTCACAGTAGAAAAGTTTTTTCTTATGCTTAAGTGGAAATGCCGTATTTCTGTTTGTGCCCATTGTCCCTGGTCCTGTCACTGAACATCACTGAGAGAGGTCTGGCTCTATCTTCTTACTCCTTCCCCTCAGGTATTTATATACATTGACAAGACCACCCCCCAAGCCTTTGCTTGTTGAGGCTAAATAATCCCAGCTCTCTCAGCCTCTCCTCATATGACAGATGCTCCAGCCTCTTCATCATCTAGCCCTTCCTTTGACTCACTCCAGTATGTCCGTGTCTTCCTTGTACTCATGAGCCCAGAATAAGACCCAGCACTCCAGACGTGGCCTCACTAGAGCTGGGTAGAGGGGAATAATCACCTCCTTTCATCAGCTGGCCATGGTCTTCCTAATGCAGCCCAGGATCCTGTTGTCCTCCTTGCTACAAAGACTCATTGGTGACTCATGGTCAATTTGGTGTCTACCAGGACCCCCAAGTCCTTCTCCGGAGAGCTGCTTTCCAGCTGGTCAGCCCCTAGCCTGTACTGGTGCTTAGGTTAGTCCTCCTGAGGTGCAGGACTTGAATTTTCATCTGTTGAACTTCATGAGAGTTCTGTTGTCCCATCATCTGGGTCACTGACAAAGACATGAAACAGTACTGGCCCCAGCATTGACCCGTGCAATACAGCCTTAGTGACTGGTTTCCAGTTGAACTTTGTGCCACTGATCACAACCCTTTGAGCCCAGCAGTTTGTTTGGCCACTTTTCAATTCACATCATTGTCAACTCATCTAGTCCATACTTCATCAGTTCGTTAACGCCAATGTTATGGGAGACAGCGATGTCAGTCTTGCTAAAGATAAACATCTACCGCTCTCTCCTCATCCACTGAGCTACTCATTTTGTCGTAGAAGGCTATCAGGTTGGTCAGGCATGATTTTCTCTTTTTAAATTCACACTGACTACTCCCAATCCCCTTCTTGTCCTTAATGTGTTTGGAATTGGTTTCCAGATTACTTACTCCATCAGTTCCCAGCGAACAAGGTGAGGCTGACTGGCCTATAGTTTCCTGGATCCTCCTACTTGTACTTCTTGAAAATAAGAGTGATGTTTGCTTTCTTCTGTTTCTCAGGACTCTCTCCCAGTTGCCTAGGCCTTTTATAGATAATCAAAAACAGCCTTAAAATGACATTGGCCAACTCCCTCAGCACTTACGTGTGCATCCTGTCATGTTCCATTAACTTCTGTATGTCTGGTTTGTTTAAATGTTCCCTTACCTGATCGTCCTCTACTGACACGTAAGTCTTCCTTGTTCCAAAATCTCCCACTGGCCTCAGGGGCCTGGGATTCCTGAAAGCAAGTCCTACAAGAAAAGACTAAAGTAAACAAAGACATTGAGTACCTCAGCCTTTCTCATGTCCTTCAGCAGCAGGTCCCCTGCCCTGTTCAGCAAAGGACCCACATTTTCCCTAGCCTTCCTTTTGCTGCTGATGTCCCTGTAGAAGCTCTTCTCATTGCTCTTCTTGTTCCCTCAACAGATTCAATTCCTGGCAAGCCTTGCTTTTCCCAACCCCATCCCTGCACACTCGGCCGGTGTTTCTGTGTTCCTCACAGGTCACCCGCTCCTGCTTCTTGTATGCTTCCTTTTTACGTTTGACTTTTGTCAGGAACAATTTGTTCATCCATGCAAGCCTCCTGTGACCTGTGCTTGATTTCTTCCATGTGGGGAGGGACCATTCTGGCACTTGAAGGAGGTGATCTTTGAAAATCAGTCAGCTGGATGTCCAGATGTTAAGGTGACAAAGTACATTCAAGAGAGCTACAAAATATATCTACCTCTTACAGAGTTACAAACCACATTCTCTGTTTCACTGACTGAAGAGATTTAATTCTTGTATTTCCTTCCACTGTGGGTTTTGCAGGATAAGGTAGATCAGGTTTGGAAGGGATCTGTGTGCTTTGTGCTGGTTTTTAACTAAACTTTGTCTGCCGTAACAGTGTGAATTGCAGTTACAATATGATTCAATAACAAATTAATGAAATATCCTGTAAGAAGAAAATAAGTTGTCCAGAGCTGAACTCACTATTTATGTGACTGTCGGTCACTTTGAATTACATTTTCAAGCGTTCAACTCTGAACGGAGACACAAAATGTAGTATTGTTCATTTGTTTTTAATCTCTGAGCTTTAGCAAATCTACTTTTAGAAAGGTAATCCTTTCTGAAAAAATACAAAATCCTAAGCTCTCCTACCTTGAATCATGTACAGAAAATTTCTTAAATTGTTCACAAATTAAAGGGAATGTATGCATATATATAAAATAAGTCTGTCTATGTGTCTGTTTACAGGTACATGTTTGTATACAGAGATGTTCACTGTTACCAACTCTTGCTACATTCTCATGGTGTTTTCCTTAAAGGCTCAGCTTCCAGAGTCAGGTAAATACATGAATCTGTATTTGAATTTTAAATAAAAGTTAGGTCTTGCCTGGCACATTCAGACACTCAAATGCACTATAAACAATGTTTGAAACCTACGAGGATTTCCATGTCTAAATGAAAGGCAAGGATCTAAATGCTTTGTAAGTTTTATAAAAAAAACCCACCAAACTAATAAAGACAGCCAACTTTCAATTTCATTTATTTTAAGCCAATGTCTTGATTTTTTGAAAGTTGCTCACAATTTCTGTCAGGGGTTTCTCATTAACTGCATTGTGATAGGGATATTAAACCCCACAGCAGAGGTGGGAAAATGCTTGGAATGTCTCAAACCCTTGCTTTAATCACTACAGGCCTATCTGAATTGAAGACTCTGCCATGAAATAAAGGAGGGGAAGGAGAGTACAGTCTGACTGATGAGCCAGCAGTAATCCCAGGAAGAAAAGCCAAACATAAGAAGTCAACTGGAGCAGTGGCAGGAGAGGGTGAGCTTCTCTGGCACTCAGGACTTTTCAAACCTCAAGTTGCTCTCTGAGCACCTACCACTACCCCCAGGCTGACCTAGCCCAGATGCAAGGTGCTTGGTATGGGACTGGAGCCCCTGAGCAGGACCTATGTAGGGGCTGACGTCCTCCAGGTCAGGTTCAAACAGCAGATGAAGTCCCTCAGGCTCAGACATGTGCATTTGACAGCAATAAGTAGACCCCATTAAATTTAATTTGTCCCTAAACCTTTGCTCTCTATAATCATTAATCCTCATGAATATGGTCAAATAGATAATCCCTTGAGCAAAAAATCTATTTGGGATTAAACTGAACTGTTAGGCTCAACTCAGATATGCTACAGCATGTATCCTGGTTGACCCAGGATGATTTCTGGAGCTGTTCCTGAGGGCTCAGACACCTGGGTTAACCGGCATCAGCCAAGAGACAGTGAACAGGAGGCACCTCTTCTTGCTCACAGAAAATCATGTCTATGCCCAAATGTAACACAATATTACTGACAGCTTGTATAGTCTTGTGCAGGAAAAGAATTTCTTCTCACGATGAGATATCCATTCTTAGCCTCTCTGCTGAGACTTAAAAATGCAAGGAACACTTCCTATCTTGCCTTCAGCATTACTATCACACAGTAGTATGTACAGAAAAAAAAAATCAGTCAGACCTCCTGCTGTGGGAGGACAGGAATGTAGCTGTGCTGAGGAGGAAGGTGTAGAGTACCGTAGTATAGAAATAGGATAGGACAGAAAGAAGGGAAGGGAAGGGAAGGGAAGGGAAGGGAAGGGAAGGGAAGGGAAGGGAAGGGAAGGGTACGGAACTGTATGGCACGGGATATCACGAAGGGAAGGGAAGGGAAGGGAAGGGAAGGGAAGGGAAGGGAAGGGAAGGGAAGGGAAGGGAAGGGAAGGGAAGGGAAGGGAAGGGAAGGGAAGGGAAGGGAAGGGAAGGGAAAGGATTGATGTTGGTGATCATGGCAGAAGTAATCATGATATGATCAGAAGCTTGGCTGAAGCCACCGACCAGTTATGCCATCTGGCATGTGACAAATGCATTTCAGTCATCACTGGCTTGGGTTGATTTAAAGTGAGATGCTGAGCAGTAAAGAGCTCTGGGTCTCATTGCTAGTGCTGTGATCCCAACAGGGTAGCCAGCTTCTGATGTTAGTATTTGTTCTTTCCCTCCCCAGTTTAGAATAATTAAGACTTCAGGAAAAAAAATCATTAGGAAAAACAATAGTTATTTGGTTGTATTCACAAATCTGCATTTTTCTTCTTATTCTGACAATTACTTCAATTAACTCTGTGGATGTTAGCTTTATTATTACATTTGTCAGTATCTGTCACTGTAAAAAAAAAAATCTCTGATAAATGCCCTCAATTTCTCTTCTAGAGTAATCTCATTAGCCTCTAAGTGAACAAAATACTTAATTTGTTGCCATAGCAGTGGAGTTTTGAGAAATAAATGGTGACCTGCATAGAGAACTAGCACAAACCTGATGAGCATGTGCTAAGACTATTATGAAATCAGAGATTTGTTTTACTAGCTCTACGAAGCGCAATATTTGGGACAGCTACCATGTTGTGTTTGTGAAAATTAGCGTCACCCTGATTGAATTAGATATCCCCAAAGAGACCTGAATTTTTTTCTTTCCTTTAATCTAAGACTATCTATCACAAACCGTGTAAATATGCCAAAGTTTAATTCAAGACCTTTCGTCTTAGCTGGAATGGCTGTTACTTATGTTCCTACGGAAGGACAGGCTTCAGCTACTCACCCGTAGGTGTATATGTGTAACCTGTGCTACTGCCTGTAGCCAGCTCAAAGACAGCTCTGGTACATCTGCAAGAAATGCAAACCGTTGGTGTAGATCTATGATGAGAAACACAGCAGGGAACCTTCCTCCCATGGTCTGTTTCCACCTCCTCCTAACCTGCTGCCTCATCCTGGGCAGGTGCTTCATGTTTGGTCCTCCCTGTCTGTAGAATTACAGGAGGGTGGCTCCTGCCTTTCTTTGCGAAGGGATGTGCTGATGTCCTCACGCAAAGCTCAGCACTGCTCAGGGAGCCCTGAGCTAGCAGGGAGCCCCGGCACTGGCTGGTAGGATCTAGGCACTACTGCAGGTAGGATCGTTGCTGCCGAAATGCAAAACTCACCAACCAGTTTGACCAAATGGCTCTGGGAGCTGCAAGAAGCCTGAGGGAAAACCAGCTGGTGGAGCTGGAGTCCCAGGGCACCACTGGCTTCATTTATCAGCCCAGCCCTGGCTGAACTCTGGCTTGTTTAGGACAGCAAATAAAAGCTCTTGCACTTGGTAGAGCTTATTAGCTCGCTCATACCACACCAGCAGCAATAAAGGTGCCTGCCGTGACCTGGCTTCCCTCCTTTTCATCTTGGTTTTCTGTGCCCCATATTCCCCAGACCTTCCCGTCTCAGCGTTAAAGATCCATTTGCAATCCATCAGGAAAGAGGGCTACATGAAAACAGCAGTATTTTAAAATACCTGTAAAATGCAATCCATATTACTTTTAGAAAGAAATACTTGAAGTGGACTGGAAATCTGAAAGAAAAAAAAAAAAAAGAAAAATACTTACATTTTAAATAGTCCTTTAGGTAAATAGGTTCTAAAAATTATCACTGCTTCAATATAAACATCCCTACATATCTGTATTGCCAGATATTAAACACCAGATGACTTTTTTACCACATTTCATCTAGTGCAATTCTCAGTGCTTCACTCACATACCCTAAGTACGCATTATAACCAGCCAACCTTATTATCCATTGCAACAATTTAAGAGGACAACTACAACGACAGATATGTCATATTTTACTGATTTATTTAGTTATTACTAGGTGCAAGAAGGATGACAAAATCAGATGCAGGACAAGCAAGCACACTGAAATGTTCAAAACCATTTTTTACAAAAGATTTTGCAAAATAGCCTTACCGATTTCAGTGGATGTGCTCACGGTGTGCAGGAGCAGAGTTTCACAGAGTACTTGCCCACCTTTATTTCAATTACTGGCACGGGATTTTTTCTCTGGATACCAGGAACGTAGGCGCCTATCCAAAACTCATCAAAATCAGTGGGAAACTTTCCACAGTCTTTCAGCTGAGGGTGTTCAATTCAGTGACAAAGCTATAGGTTGTGTTTTTTTAAAAAAATAAACCAATGTCACTTTCTTTAAACAGTCAGGATGCTTCCATTCTCACACTGAAAACTTCAGTTGTGGTTAAAAGACTGAAGGGAACTCAGGCAATTTATTTGAAAATCATACTTTAGAAGTACAGCAAGAATGTACACATTTACACATTCACAGTCCTATTCTCAGAATCTGTTTTGATATTAGACAATACAAATGACTTAATGGGATTATAAATCATATTCTACTAATACTTAAGCATCACAACTAATACTTTAGCATCACAAAAGGTTAATATTCTGTATTTTTCTGCAAGATGGACATGAAATTATTAGAAGACATTCCTTTATAACACATATAACATGGCATAACAAGTGTTATTTATTGTACTTATTTCAAATATAGTCTAGACTTCAGAATATTTGTCATTCATTATAAATAGCAAGCATGGGAAAATCTCTCAAATGTCACAAATTTTAATCTAAAAATTGAAAATGAATTGAAGTATCTGACAATCATCACCTGCAGAAAAACATTTATTCTGGTGGAAGAGTAGACTGAGTGGGGGAACACACAAAAAGAACACATGTAAAGATTAAAGAGAAACTTTCAAGAAAATCATCTTATAATCTCAGAGTTTTTGTCTGAAATGCGTATAAATGAAAGTACTACAAAAATATTTCTTCTGTATTTTCTCCCATTTATTTAATTTAAATTTTTGATGGCAGCTGGTGACAGATCCAGACTAGTCGATGCAGACTGGTCCAACCGCAGCAAGTGATGGAAGAGTAGACCTACTACTAGTTTGTATCACTACACCATTTTATGTCTGGGTCCAGTTCTACAGTATCTGCAAAAGCTTTCTGACCTGGGACCTTTCCCGCTGATGGTAGTGTGTGAACTGGGACTTTAGTTAGCCATATTCTCTATCTGGACTTGTTTGTTAGGTTTTTTCTTATGGAAGCAATGGGACATACATAAAACCTGAACTCATTTTTCAATTGTTTTGTTTAAAACTGGCCCTCAAGCCACTGTCCTCTCCCTTTCAAGAGAGTCCAAGTGAGGAGTATTACAGTTTATCGCAGCCTTCAGATCTTAATTTTGAAGGGTTGTTTTCTATTTCTTTTTATAGCTTGGAAGGTGGCACAGGAACCATCCAGCCGGTCCAAGAACTGCCAGTGAAAATGCTGAGAATCCAATGAGTGTCTCCTAAATGAAAGGAAATAAGGTTAAATAAAGCTAAACAAACTGGAATGCTCCCAGGGTAAGCAGTCTATTGCCAAGCAAATTGTGTGATATTATTGAACTTCTGCAGCTATAATCCCAAAGATGTGACAGATTCTAAAGGAAAAACAATCCACAGAGGATTATTTTACATGTTTGGACTAGGAGCACTAGTAACCCATGGCAGCTGGAAAAAAATTATCTTAGTCCATGCCATGCACAAACATGCTTATATAAGCATAAAAGGCACATTAAAAGAGATAGAAAATTTCTTATTTTCCTACAGATTCCATAGATTTTGTGCCTATTTCTTGAGCTTTTTATGAATAAAATCTTTACAGAAACAGTGTTATTTGCTTAATAGATACAGTAATGCAGCTCACCACTAATCATATACAAGAGCTTTGGGTATCTACTAACACTGATAATTGATACAATAGCAGAGAGAGTTGCTGCTAAAATTTAGTTATAATTCTTGTATAATCCCATACTAAAGTATTTGTGCTGGGGACTAGAATCAAAGCTCGTAACAGGGCACCCCACAGAAATTGGACTTTGTGACATGTCTCTGGAGGATGCTGTGACAGCGCTCCCTTCCTCTCAGGAACAAACTTGCCATCTAGGCGGTGGGAGGAGAGGAACTTCTGCGAGGAGAGGAGTGGAGCGGAGTTCCTGGGGAGATCTGGCTTCTAGCTGGGATGAAGAAAACCTATATTGTCTCTACGGAAGAGAACAACGAGAGGAAGCTCTTCTGAGAAGACTGGGACTCACACCTAAGCTCTGGGTGAGGAAAGGAAAAGTGAGGGCACAAAGACAGAACTCACCACCAGTCCCACTTTTTCCTCAGGTGGGGAGCTGTGGATGCAGCGGCTGCTCCAACTGGCAGACCCAAAGCGGAAGAGTCGGGATCCATGGTGCATTATAGGGCCCATCGTTTCATCCCAGTGAGAGGGGAGCACAGCTGGGGTATCCTGACCAGCCAGTAACTGCTCCTGCAGGGAGTTTCCCAGTCCTTTGCCGTTTTCTATTGCTCAAAACCTGTAGGATGCTGAATTCTTTTCAATAAAGGCAAGGAGTCCTTCTGCTTGACACTCAAGTCCCTTCTTTTCCAAGTTAGGTGCAAGAAGCCCCAATACAAACCAAAATATACTGGGTAGCTGCTGTCCTTGGGTCAGCACCAGCAGGAGTGTGAGCATGTGCCCGCTCTCTGGGAAAGGAGCACCTTGGGGTGATGCAGCCACCTCCCACGGGCTCGCTGAGTGATGCTGAGCCTGGCAGATGGGAGGAGTCTATCTCTGCTGATGATGCTGTGAGGCAAAATGGACATAACTGTCTGTCCTCCCATCTACCAGAGCCTTAACAGTCTTCTTTTCCCCTGTATTCATATGCATGTGCCTCTCCACACAATTACACTGAAACTCCCATTTACCCACACTTGCAGTTCACTTACCACCTTCATCCAAAAAATGATCTGACCCATAAATGACCGGTACCTCAAATAAAATACTTCCCTGCCCCTCACTGCAGAGAGTATCTCCTTCCTCCACATTCTACCCAAACCACCGCTAATCCAGGTGCACAAAGAAGCTGTGAAGCAGCCTGCTGGGAGAGCAGCCGTCCACAGCAGGGAAACGTCAAACCACCTGCCTGGGTCCAGCATCAAAGCAGAATGTGTGACAGGGTAACAGACAAAGGCAGAAATCATCAGCATTACCGGTGGGAGATTATTTAAGAACAGAAGTAACTGGGCAGACAGAGAGGGATGTGTCCACTCCTCGGCATGCAGAGCGGGATGGATGCTGGAGAGCTACGGTGCCGTGGCACTAAACCCAAGCTTAGGGGCTACTAGCCCAGGACCGCACCATGCTAATTAAGGAACTCAACTTGCAAACTGGGGCTGGTTTATAGCTAGTCAGCTTTCACCAATAGTAATCAGACATCTGTGACTGAGACTTAAAAATGCAAAGAAAACTTCCTATAGTGCCTTCAGCGTTACTATCAGACAGTAGTATGTACAGAAAAAAAAAATCAACCAGACCTCCTGCTGTGGGAGGACAGGAATGTAGCTGTGCTGAGGAGGAAGGTGTAGAGTATCGTAGGATAGAAATAGGATAGGATAGAAAATAGGGGAGAGGAGGGGA
>NW_009646406.1:660061-678617 GCF_000708025.1 Charadrius vociferus | reverse complement strand
GAGAGGAGAGGAGAGGAGAGGAGAGGAGAGGAGAGGAGAGGAGAGGAGAGGAGAGTCTATGCACATCTGTATAAAATGTGTTACTTCTGCGCTTGGAGGTTAAGAGGCAGAGAAGTAAATAATCCTCCCCTCAGCTATACACTGTGCCATTTCCAGTGTGAACATTTTTGATGATAGATAAAATCTGTGTTTGTTACACACAGACATGAAGATTTTCACTTAGCTGCAGTAAACGTGGAACTTATTCGATTTCCTACTCATTTCTAAATACATTTTATTAATTTCTTCTGTGCTTTCTCCTGCTTTTAATTACCAAAGCATGAAGCAGACAACTATGGCATCCTTCTCTGGGCTTCTCATCAGAGCATATCTGTGAAGCTCACTTCCAAGAGAGCCTGCAAGGTGGTGGTGGTGGTGAGAGCCTCAGCTTGAGGGGTTTTGACAATGTGCAGAATATGTGAGCAAGGTGTGAAGAGCAAAGAGTTAGCAGTCTAAACAAACAATAGCGGATGAGTGATTAAACAGACAGGTCTGGCATGTATTTT
Organism: Charadrius vociferus; assembly: GCF_000708025.1. Classification (NCBI taxonomy): domain Eukaryota; kingdom Metazoa; phylum Chordata; class Aves; order Charadriiformes; family Charadriidae; genus Charadrius; species Charadrius vociferus. The sequence goes on along the minus strand of NW_009646406.1, from coordinate 678,072 downwards.
ACCAGTGCTGTGGTTTTGTTATCTCGGTAAATTTACTTGCTCAGTTTTATGGAGGAAGAGACAACAAGGGTTTTTTTCCTGTAAATCCTCCCCAAACACTGAATATCCTACTAGTCTGTAACAAACACAGAATTTGTCCAGAAATAAGTACGTGTGAGAGGTGCATCTAAAGTAACTAGAGAGCAAAAGACTGATTTGTGTTCATCAGCTGTGGCAATAGCAGCTAAGTGCGCAGCAGATAACTCTAAGCAACCGAACTTCCCAAGGCAGACCGTCTAACACCAAGACATTGCCCTAGATATATGCTTTATGATATTTTAAAATAACAGCTTTCAAGTTCTACTACTTGTTTTCAGGTATTTAGCTTTTGGGTTTCATGCTTTCTACATGAACTTTATTCTTCTCTATAGCTGTGAGGATTAGAACTTCATAAAGTTGTACTGAGATTCTCCTTTCATCTTCCAGCTATCTCCTGCACAGACCCCACTAGCATTAATTCCTGTATTAAAATGAAATCAAACACTGTCCTACAATAGCACCAGTGGCTCTCATTAATCTTACTGGGCTTGGCAATTATTTTCCAGCTTTCTTCACATTCACCAGAAAATGAGACGTAATCTTATTGTTCTAGCAAACCTGCCAACTACTCAGCTGTAAAGTCCAAAGCGCTCTTCCCCATTACCGCAGCCCTCTGCTCACGGTAGTGCCACACCATTTCCAGCCAGTCTGTGGATTTTCACATAGCAGTGAACAGCATTTGTCAAAGTCTCCCCAAGAAGACTCAGCAGCGCTTGGCTCAGCACTGGCCCTTTTGCGCCTCACCCAGTCTGTCTCTCATTTAGTGCCTGGGGATGCTCAACCTGCTCCAGCCTCACCTATACTTGCGTTGCCAGCCCTCCAGACACTACTTACACACCACTTGTGAACACTAGAAGTTTTCTCGCATTAAATTAAGATTTGAAAAGCCTTTTGCCATTCCTAGGTTTGTTATTGGTCCCTTCAGGGTGGCAGGAGGACTCCAAAGTTCTCCTGGCAGAGTTTATTCAGCAGTTTTCTTCTTCTCTGCTACCTTAAAAATACACTGTATTTTTCCCAACATACCTAATCCCACAGGATGGTTTCTTGCTCTTTCTCTCTTTCAGAGTCCCGCATTTAAGAGTGTTTGCTCTTTAGACTGCTACCACTGGAACAATTTAATTTTGAGTTACTGAGATCCCTTCTTCTATGTTCATTAGCGAGTACCATTCCCTCACACCTTAGCTGAGAGGACAGTCTCTACCCACTGCTGCAGCGATACAGGTTACAACATCCCCGTCAGTGCCAAAGCACTTACAATTAACGTCTGCAGTGACAGCACCGCCCCTCTGATGTTGTACTTCATTTTCTTCCTCATCTGCTTCTGGGAGGAAATTGTCCATAACAGCATAAGGCTGTTTCAGCAGTTTAATTTCAGCATGAGATTGCTCGTTTATTTTATGTAAAAAGTTGAAGTGGGTGTGCAGGAAGTTAATGCTGGTCCATATTTTCCGTGGCACTCTGTTTCAGAACATCACCTGAGGAAACCAAGCCTGAGAACCTTTACTTTCCTGGGGCATTGAAATTGAAATCCTTATTTTAAAGAGAATGGAACATACAGAACTACGATACACGTTGAAACTTCTCTGAAAATTACCACACATTATCACTAATCTACAGATCTGCAATTTCCTCAGTCCTGATAAAGTGACTCCAATGACATCACTGGAGAAAGAATTTTTAACCAGAGGAGGTTTTTTTGGTTGGTTGGTTGGTTGGTTTTTTTTCTGGTCTATCTTTAGTAATACTCCTGCGAATAAAACTCTTGATATTATCTTTGAAAGACTATTTCTGATTGTCTTTGCTTTTTCACTGATGAAAGCATTTCAGTTCGAATGAACTGGTTTCTGAACTATCACTGACATAAAAGATTAAAGATGCATCAAGATACAGAGGAATTCAAAACAGAAGTCTTACAGAAATGTATATTTAGAACAGTTGTACCAATGGTGGTACAATAGAACTATGGTGAAATTTAAGTATCTAATTTGAAAAAGAAGTAACCACAATTACCTCGGGTTTTTGGAAGGTTCTTATTTATGTTAATGAGAAAAATTAGAGCAGGGCCAATCTCTAATGTTGTAATGTTCTTGCCACGGTTTTCATATGGAAGAAAACCAATTCTATTTCTACTGCTTGGATGCATCAAAAAATCTGCCTTCAATAAAATTAAATATACTTCATCTTTATAAAAGTGCCTGATATGAGGAATATTCTATTTTTTCCATAAATTGCAGATCAATAATAAGTATAGTAGAATACAGAAGATTTAGTGATCATTCTCCTCTTATCCACCTCTCACACCCTTTGCAGTTTTGCAAACAGAAACTATTCTGATGTCTGTTTCTAGGATAGAGCCAAGCTAGATGTGTTTTAACATAAATTCGTGATCTTTCTGTCCTGAACCTTATTGGAATGCTTGTTTAAGCTGCACGAGCTCTTAGAAGCCCTTTGGGGAAAAAAGGGGCTGGAAGTGTTCTTTTTCTGCAGGCAGCAATGGGACTGGGGCAAAGTGCCTCCCAGCAGAGCCCTGAGCCCAGTAGCCCACCCCCAGGGTAGCCCGGCTCTCTTCCAGCCACGACCTGGGCTTTCCGTGTCTTTCCAGGGCCAACACTGCCACCTGGGGACTGCAGATTCCAAAGGACTCCCATTTCAAAGTGGAAAAGCTCATTAACTTCTAAACTAAAGTTGCTCCTGAATTACAAGAGCGTATGGAAGAAAGGAATCAAACGCTGGACTGGATGCTGAGTGTTTATAATCCGGACTGCATCTTGCTCAAGAGCGTTGCCAAAGCAGGCTTAACAACACTCAAGTCATCATTGCTGTCTGGAATAAACAAACCGTTTACAAACTAATTATAGATATCATTTTGCCTTGAGCATTTCCTCAGTATTTGATATTCCACAGGTTGTTTCTGTGCAGGAGAAAAAATGAAGGCGGGTACTTTTGTAATTTAATCCTTCTTTTAAGAAAAGCAGCTGAATAATTCTCATGTCCTAGAACACGGCCATGGCAAATTTCTTGTTCACAATTCTACAACTGTTTTGATTCTGAAAAAACAAATAGCATCCTTCCTCTCAACTCTGGTCTCCAGTGAATTGAGGAGCCTTGTATTGAGGTATCAGTTAGGAGTGTGGACACCATAGATTCCTTCTATCATTTTTTTTTTTTTTTTATTTCTTCATTGTATAGATCTTCATTTCCTACCATCGCGCACCTGAGATCTGAATCTACGGTGCAGATGCCTGTCTCCCTCTACTGACTTTAAGAGTGCTTGTGCTCCTAACAAAGCTACCTTGGTTAAGTACTGACGTTTGGTGGGCAGAATGGGTGCCTGCCTGCTGCCAGGCTCAGAAAATCAACGAGGCTTTCGCAACTGGTGTGGGCTCTCGGCATGGATCTAGCCGTGCCCCTACTAATACATGAAAACTGGTATTTCTAACTATTTATGAATTTACCAGAAAGAAAGGCTGGTGCATTTTATTACTGCACGTATTACTTCAACATTTAATAAGCCTGCTCTGCAATAGTGTGTATACACAAGGAGAAAATACATTCTTGATTTGGTCACTGTATTACCCTAAGAACAATAAATATAATGTCACTGACATAAGAAAACAGTGGATCTAATTGCAAAGACTTCTAAGTACTGAGGAGGAATACAAGCAAAGAAGAGGAAAGGAGAGAGAGGAGTGCAGTGAGGCAGGTTGTGAGGGATCTTGAGATCAGAGCCTGCTGCTTCAGTTCCTATTCTCAACTCCATTTCATTTTAGAAATATCACCAATGGCAAATGGCGAAGTCATTCTCTGTCAGTGTTTCTCAGAGATCACTTAGAGATTGCAGGTGGGCACTCAGGTACTGCAGAAATTGGGAAGCTGCCCTCGCAATGATTCAGAGCTCGACTGCCGATTTGTCTAAGAGTTTTGGATGAGTCCACATGCAATTGTCAGAAATTAATTCTTCACCCCAAATCGTATTTGTGACTTATAAAGGCTGAAGAGCAACTAGGCTCAGCCCTCTCACGGCGAGATTGTACAAGGGGCGAAAGAAGTGAATTATTCAGTTTATCATCATGTGGGGGAAAAAAACCCTTTTGACTTACTGCCTGAACAGAGTACCTAAGAGATAATGGAGAGAACTTCCTAGGTGTTAGGACAAGCTAACAAGTGACAAGACCAATAAAATGTTCACGTGCTTTGGTCAAGAGCACAGCACTTCAAAAAGGGTGACATGCTCCTAGGTTTGGAATGACTGCACTCACAAGGAAAACTCCACAAAATGGAAATTACTTAACATAGTCCTGATTCTCTCCTCCTGAAGCTGAGGTAAGTCAAACCAATGACACCAGCAGACCCAGAGAAGGTTTAGTATGCTGTTGTGTAGACCTTATTAAGAAGGGCACCAGGTGACTTTTCCATTTGTCATCTACTCCAAGCTCAGTTTGATCAACAATAGCAAAAATAAATGACCTGAGAAAAAAAAAAAATCCCAAAATGTATTAATACATCAATCTATGTTGGAATTAAGCACATTCAAAAGCACAAATCTTATTAAAGAGCACTAAATTTCTGTTGCTATTTTAATACCTATCAAGCTTTTAATTCAATTTCTTCTGGCTTTTTATCATGTCTTTATTTGTTTTCTAATCATAAGGCAATTTTTTGTGCATGCTGTTTCCCTTTGCATGTAATTTAACCCTCTGACAGCTTTTGGTCTTCGAGACCCATTTCACCCTGTAGATGGCACTAAATCATTGCGCAATAAAAAGGCGGCTCATCCTTAACCTACATCTGTGACTTTCCTCTGGTTTTGTTCTCCTGAAGGGTAAGATTTTTATCCACCTAAGTAGCAATGAAAAACAAATTCAAACTTGCTTGCAACCTGGGACAAAAGATGTTCTCTACTATGCTTTTGTCTACAGCATCTTTGTTCTGTAAGCTCAAATGATACAGTCAAGGGGTGGAAGAGCTGGAATACAGAGATGCCTTGATGCGACTCCAGGCTGGGATTCCTCCAGCTGTCCTGGCACAGCTAAATGCCAGCAAAGTCCCAGTTCAAAGCGTGAGCCTCTGAGCGGTGCAGCGCTGTAAGACTGCTCTTGGCCGTGCTGAGGACCTGGTCTGACCGACCAGAGACTGAATGTGGCTTCCTGGGCAGCGCAGGGGCAGTAGCCAAGGACACTGCTCTCTGTTTCTGGCCACAGCTGCTCCAGTACAAAGCAACTGCTTTTGAGGTAGGCTGAGCATTTTGCAAGTTCTTTCAACGGGTATTTCTGTATATGGTAAGGGCCCAAACTGGCTGATGCCTTTATTTGCAATCTCAAAAACAATCAATATATTGCTAACACTGGTAGAATAATGAAATGCTGAATTCCTCTGAAAACTATTCTACTTTCATAAAGGGCCTTTATTTCAATTTGGGGATTCATCCTACATCCACCACTCAGTGATAATGTTCATATTGATTTTAGTGGGACAACATCAGCTTTTTGCCCACCTGGAATACTGCATCCAGCTCTGGAGCCCCCAGCATAAAAAGGACATGGACCTCTTAGAGCAGGTCCAGAGGGCCACGAAGATGATCAGAGGGTTACAGCACCTTTCCTAAGAAGACAGGTTGAGAGAGTTGGGGTTGTTCAGCCTTGGAGAAGGCTCCAGGGAGACCTTGTAACAGCTTTCCAGTATCTGAAGTGAGCCTACAAGAAAGCTGGAGAGGGATTTTTTACAAGGGCATGTAGTGATAGGACGAGGAGTAATGGCTTTCAACTGGAAGAGGGGAATATTTAGAATAGATATCAGGAAGAAATTCTTTACTCTGAGGGTGGTGAGACACTGGAACAAATTGCCCAGGGAAGCTGTGGAAGATCCATTCCTGGAGGTGTTCAAGGCCAGGCTGGATGGGGCTTTAAGCAACCTGGTCTAGTGGGAGGTGTCCCTGCCCATGGCAGAGGGGATGGAACTAGATGATCTTTAAGGTCCCTTCCAACCAAAACCACTCTATGATTCTAAACTTGAGACATTAAAATTTCAAGACTTTAACAGTATTTAACTTTTCCTTTCTATTTAAATGAAGATGAGACTCCTTAATTTTTCTGTAGGGAGCAGTAAGAGAATTAAGTACTGTTTATATTTTCCCCTTGGAATCTGATGACTAAGCAGATGATAGTCTAGAGTCCCAGCTGGTATGAGCTGCCACTGTACAGCTGAAGACAGTGGCACTGGGCCAACCCAGACAGAGGGAGGAGTCGGCAAATGGTATGATTGTTCAACATATTGCATTTTGAACAAGACACAAAACTGATCCTGATGGCTGGTAGTCATTAGCTGGAGGCATTCTTGCAAAAGCAAGCAAGTCTTAGTACCAATTTGTCCAATTTGGAGAAACACACTGTGCCTACTTTGAAAATCACCGCACTTAATACGTACTTTTAAAATCACCTCATGTTTCTTTTTTTTTCAACACATTGCAAGAACACATAACCTTTTGGCTTTATCTTCTGTTGTGTGCAGGTGTCACAAAGTAGTTGCCATGTTCAGCTCTAGATGATGATGATGATGTGATGTGATGATGGGGCCCAGTCCAGAGCCAGGTCATTCATTTCACTGGTGGTCTTTGAAATCTTTGTCTTCTGCCTGCAACGCTTGTTTTTATGTCCAAAGTTTGCTCACAGAGAAATACAGACTGAAAGTTAATTCTGCCTGTAGGAATCCAAGGACACGTCTCTGGTGTACAACAAAGAAAAGCAGAGATTCCTGAGCTGGTAGAGATGATGTTAGCTCTGGAAATGCCCAACACCATGCTAAACATCTGTACCACCCCTGGAGTCAGGTTAACATCCCCCAGCAGTGATGTGTGGATGTAACAGTTCGGCTGCACAAGCTCCACTGCTGTGAGAAAACACTTTTGCTCACAGTGCCTAATCCTGAATTGATGTCTCCAGAGCACAGAGCACAGGGTATGGACTGCCAATGGATGTTATGCCACAACACTATCCATATATCTACATACAAACTGCCACATGAGCTACACTAGTCTAAACAGGCTGAATAAACCAATTCTTTAGAAAGTGAAGTACAGAGAGAATCAGATATCAAGAGGGGAAATTATCAGGCTCTGACATCAATTCATTTTTGTTCTCCAATATCATAAAAGGAATTGGTGGAGTCACTGTCCCAACAAAGCCTCAGAGGCCTGTCTTTATCCTGAAACACCACTTTCACAAGCAGCTTCTGCTTTCACATCCCCAGGCAGCTGCAGAGCTCTACAGAGGCAAAGCTGGTCTTACCAAGGTAGCACGTTCTGGCACATCAGGCTTCTTTATTTTTAAAGAGCAGAACTTGATCCAAAAATAAATGTACGTGTGGTGGGAAAAGCAAGGAGTAACAAGGCAAATGCCGTATGCAGCACAGCAAGCGGCAGCAGCATACCATTGCTCATAAGATTCATAGCAGAACTTAATTTTAAGGAGGGATTTTAAAAAAGCCTTTTGCACAGATCTCCTCCCATGTACATGGGATGGCCTGGGGCAGAGGATGAAAGTCCTTGGGAGGAAACAAAGATCAGTGTACAATGAATGCTCACTTCAAAGGCAAAAGGGGAGGCGGAGTCAAAAGCTTGAAACATAAGCAAAACCAGACTTTCAACAAATTATAATTTAAACCACTGTGATGTTCTATTCATTTCAGTTTACTGCATTCAGGGTTGACTTTATCTGTTAAGATCTGCACCTATACTCTGCATCCAAAGACCTGTGAATCGTCAGTTAACACAGAACTACATCTGACACAGCTTAAACCTACTTCTATTTAAAGGGGCTTCCGGGGCAACCGTCTCATTCAGGTAATTGCTGTGACCCCTTCTGTTAGCTTGAATGCTTTACATAAGATGTATGCATACTGCACATTCTATATATACGGCAGCCTGGTGCAGCAAATTCTAATCCTCGGTTGTGATGACTTGGAGATACAGTCTCTCATTCCCCAGCAGTTACCCCGTGAAAATAATAGGACTCCACTAAAATGTATAAAAGTTCATACATGACCTTCTCAGATCTTAACTTCATATTTAAAAGATTCACGAGAATTTGAGTGTCGATATTTGTGTGATTTTCTATCGACTTTTCCTCCTTTTTCTCTCCTAAGAGGAAACTTCGCTAACACTCTTAAAGTCATCTTCAGTCTCATAGTAGGAGTAACAGGTTTTCATTAACTGTTAATTATTAAATAAAACCTGTTAATAACATTTGATTTACCCCTGAAATGCCTTGTGGCTGTGTGGAACTGCAGATCTTGCTGGCACGATCAGCACTGCTACTGTCAGGAAGCAAAACATTGGTCAGTCCCAGGTGTGGTCCAGCCAACTCTGGTCTCTGATGCACCTCTCAGTCAGAGGCCTTCTAAGGCGAAACCCCCTCAGATTACGCTTCATAGCTTCCTCCTTTCCAGGATTTGGGTCTTCATGCATAGTCTGAGAGCACCTCCAGGATTTTCTAATTAACTTACTTTTCTTCTCCAACTCTTTATTAAGGTCAGTGTGCAGAGAAGGAAAGCTGGCCAGCTGGAATAGTCTGCAGAAGCAACAGCAGCTCGGGGTCAATAAGCTGCTCTTCCAAGATGTCAACTGCTTTTGAAGTCAAAGAGCCAGGGTCCAGGCAGCAAGCAAGAATTTCACACAGAGGGTGAAGGAAGAAAAGCCACATTTCCCAAAAGACTCAAGACACACAACCTCCACAGAGGAAACAAGAAGTGACATCAACCTCTCCTGAACTGGGAGACCCATCCAATACTCCATCCTGCTGTTGCAAGAGAAGTGCATTCAAACTCCTGGAAAGTGATGAGGAAGCCCCGCCAATTCACTGATTAGTTCCTCCTGCTCTTCATCCATGTGAGTGCCAAGGATACTGCTAGGAGAGAGCCTGAAGGGATCAGAAGCAACCGCAAGGTGCAAAGAGCAAGGGGAAGGCTGCGGGGAATTCAGCTCATACTCTTTTTTTTTTTTCCTTCCAGTTATGAATTAAGGGCAAGGAAGTGAGAGACACACCTTGGAAATGAGCATTTTTTATGCATAAATGGTAACAGCAGCAGGACTTGGGTTTTCTGACCACTGAAACACTGTTCTACAAATTACTGGGTAGATGTTCAGCCCACCTTGTCAAGAAGGGGGGGCGGTATCTTTTCTTTGTGTTCTTAAGGGTCATAAGGAGGTTGTGAAGGACAGTGAGTCAATTCCCTGAATATCTCAGATACCTGTATATTAATGCAAGACACACAGGAACAAGAAATGCTGGGAAACCTTAAATACAATAACCCAGTTACGACTGAGAGGGAGATAATTCATGTTACTGTAATATTAACATATGGATAATGATAAAGAAGGAAATGCACGAGGATGGTGTCACAGGGACACTAAGCAGGGCAGATCATGCAGACAAGGCTTTTTGAGAGCAGCTAGCAGAATCAGCCAAAGCTCCAGATTTGGGAATAATGGAGACTTTGCCATCTGCACATATATTAGGCAAAAAAAGATACAGAACAGATTGTCCAGCAAACGCTTGGAAGGCGTTGGTGATGTGTTTATTCAGAATACAGCTAGAAGGGAGCTCACTTTCCATTTGATTGCAAGCAGTAGGGAGGAACTGGTCGAGAACGTAGAGACCATGAAGTAACAGTGTTCCTCGTTTTCATGAAGGGAGTGAGGAAGAACAATAAAATAAAGATCATGAACTCTGCTTTCTATGAAATTCATTAAACTCACATATCCTAAGGTAAATATGCCCAAGGGAAAAAGGAGTCTCAGAAAATGGGCACTTCTTTAGAAAAACATGAATGGCACAGTTGCAGGGTAACCCAAAGCAAAGAAAGAACGGGAGATGCGTGTAACAAGAAGCCAACTTGTCTCAGTCACAGGCAATTTGGCATAAATGAGGAGAAATTTAGACAAATAACAAAGGACAAAATATTCTGCACCCAGGACAACTGACAGCACAAAATACAAGATAAAAAATTGGCTTATTTGGTCATTTTGCATAAGACAATGACAGAGATGCACTAAATCACAACTTAAAACTGGGTCAGCATTCCACTGTTGGAGAAAAGAGTGCTTGTATTGGGAGATACAGACAAAAGCATCATCTGTGAAACATTTGAAGGAGTCCCCTACAGCACGTGCTACTGGTAAAACCTGTGCTGTAGTTTGGGACCTGTACTTCAAGAAAAATGTCAACTAATCACAAAGACAACAAAGAAGTGTGAGGAGAACGATGAAGAACTACGAAACACATCCACAGGGAAACAGTGAAGAAACAGGAATTGTTTAGTCTAAAAGGAGCAGTTGGGGGAGAAAGCGATTCTCTGCCAGACTTGGCCTATAAAAGTAGTTGCAAAGACTACGAGAATAATCTGTTCCCTGTGTCTGCTGTTGACAGGACAAAAGGTAGCGAAGTTAAATAACAGTAAGGGAGATTTAGATTTGACGCTAGAAAATTTTGCTGATTGAGAGCAATCCTTTACTGTGCTCAGCTCTCTTTAGGGAGGTTAGGAGATCTCCATCATGCTGACTGCTCCCTTCCAGGTTGCCTCTCCCTCTGACCGCTGGCCACTCTGCCAGTTGCTCTTTGTGCTCAGCTCTCTTTAGGGAGGTTAGAAGATCTCCATCATGCTGACTGCTCCTTTCCAGGTTGCCTCTCCCTCTGACAGCTGGCCACTCTGCCAGTTGCTCTCACTTGGCACTCCAAAAACTTTCAGCATCTGAAGGTGTTGTTAGCGTTGCTCTTTCACTGACAATGATTGATTGCTTCAATTTGTTTCTAACCCTACGTCTTGCAGAAACCAGACTCACTCAGTCTTGTCCAGACATCACTCAGCTTGACAACAGCTTCATGATCCAGGTTTCTTTATTAAGGCAGCAGAGCAAATAGCGGTAATAACTTTGCAAGATTCATCCACCATTGATCAAGCAACATCTCGGGAAGATTACCAGTTCAGCAGCTTGAACACAAAGCACAGGCTTTATACGCATGTCATTAGTTCTTGTATCATGTATTCTCCCACTGATCATCTGCTATCATCTTTCTAGCATGAGCTTCCTAATCAGTTTATCCGTACATTAAGCACAGAGACAAATTCCAGCCTAGACAGATTCCAGCCAATGCTATGAATGTAGCTGACGCTATGTAACTTCAAAAGCTGTATGTCGGTTTCAGTGGATAACTGTTTTTAACTTTAGTAACTGCACTTTATGACATCCAGATCCAACTGGATCACAGCAGGGTCTTAACCAGATAGGTAACTTAGAGGATGGACCTGTTGTGGGTATAAATCAGGGATGTACATTAAAAAAATTGTGTTGTCCATATGTTGGCCTTTGCTCAGCATGTTGCAGAACTTGGAAGGTGCAGATGGCATGAGGCAAGCAATTCCAGGAAGAAAAAGGACAGTCTTGTAGCTAAGTGTTCTCCTGGGAATCCAACCTTGCCTCTGCCAGAGAATTGCAATGTAATAATCAGCTGATCACTTAAACTTTTCATAAGTTGCAGTTAGCTGTTTGCTCTTCGTGTTCTGACAGCTTGACTGGAAATCTTGGTGCCAAATTTGCAAAAGGGCAGGCTCACAGCTGCAGCTGAATGGGAAACACATGCTGAACGCAAGTGCTACAGACCTGGTAAGTACCCACAAGAGCCCCTGTACCTTAACCGAGCCCCTGCAACAAGCAGGTTCTCCACCTGAAGAATCCCGTGCCTCACATTGTAATCTACCAGGTGGATATAACAACTCTTTTTTGAAAATTCATTAGCGTTTGTGAAGCATTCCAATGCCACAGAAAGGGCATGAGGAAGTTAGTAACTCTGCATTTGAAGCAGAGGTTGAAGCGTGCGGCAAAGTAGGCACAGTGCCATGCTGAACTGCGAGGAGAGATCAATATATTGAGTATCTGCTCATTCAGCGACCATCCTACCTTGTGCAAGTTGCTCACCGAAATGGGTCCTGTGGAAAAAAAAAAAAAAGGGATCACTTGATAAAGTACTAAGTGGCAGAAGAGGAACAGTGCAGGTACCTGCAGCCAAGGCAAGCGATTGCCATCATCATCAGTGGTTTGGTTTTGGCATTTTTCTCTACACTGACAAATTACAGAGAGCGTTTCCCAAGGAATGCAGCCACAGAGCAGGTGATTATACCCTCACCAAAAGCATGAGTGACACAGTACCATCAGTAACAACAAACAAACTGTACACATAACAAAACCCTTTTACAGACCCAACTAAAGGTTAATCCAAATGACATTTGATTTACAAGGAGGTCATATTCCTTTTAGAATATGCCTGGGTGATCAGAGTGAGAGATTTTCCCTGTGCATGGGTAGAAGATAGCTAAATAAAGGTCACACAGGTGAAACAATTATTTTTGTGTGCTTATATTTGAGATCTTAATTCTGTCTCCCAATGCAAATTTGTCTAAATGTAATGGCCATGGGCTGTCCCGCATTCTCAGCCCACGGACTTCACGGGTCGTTAGTTTCATAGGGTTTAACCTCCTGGAGTAGATCACCATCAACCTTGTCTTCATTTCTTGAGGTGCCGGGTTTTCCCACAAACAGATGTCTGCCCCCAGGCCCCCCCGCCTTAACATGGGAGTCTAATGTCACTTCTTGTGGCCAGTAGGTCGAGGGAGGTCATCTTCCCCCTCTACTCTGCCCTGGTGAGGCCACATCTGGAGTACTACGTCCAGTTCTGGGCTCCCCAGTTCAAGAAAGACAAGGAGCTACTGGAGAAGGTCCAGCGAAGGGCTACAAAGATGATTAGGGGATTGGAACATCTCTCATATGAGGAAAGGCTGAGGGACTTGGGTCTCTTTAGTCTAGAGAAAAGAAGATTGAGGGGGGGTCTTATTAATGCCTACAAATACTTAAAGGAAGGGTGCCCGGGGGATGGGAGCAGTCTTTTTTCAGTGGTGTCCAGTGACAGGACAAGAGGTAATGGGCACAAGCTTGAACACAGGAAGTTCCATCTTAACATGAGGAGGAACTTCTTTACTTTGAGGGTAGTGGAGCACTGGCACAGGCTGCCCAGAGAGGTTGTGGAGTCTCCCACTCTGGAGACATTCAAAACCTGCCTGGACGCTGTCCTGTGCAACCTGTTGTAGGTGACCCTGCTCTGGCGGGAGGGTTGGACTAGATGATCTCCAGAGGTCCCTTCCAACCCTGATCATTCTGTGATTCTTTTACTCATGCTTCTTCAAGGGCTCCTGATATATGCGTATTTTCTGCCCCAGGCAGGGCCTGTTTAACACCTCCTTCAAAGTAATAGTTTTCACTTTGCTCCTGCCAGATGCAGCTATTTCACCTCATCAAATTCGCCAGAAGCACGGGGTGGCTGTGTGCCCCTTCGCTTTCCCGCGCGTGCTGGTGGGGAATTTCCTTCCCCATAGAACAGGCAGAGACCCCACAGCGGCAAGTTCCGCAGCCATCCCCACCACAGCCACCCCAGGGCAGGCCTCTTCTCTCCTGCTAGAGGCAAACAAAATCCTCTATCCGCACCTCCCTTCCTCTCCTCTCTTCCCACATCACAGGGCTTTCCTCGCCTCTGCATGAAGATCTGGTGACTCAAGGAACGAGCAAAATCAGGGCAGAAAGAGCGTGTTGCTGGCATTGCTCTGTGTCCGTGCCACCCATTTCACGCAAGGAAGAGCATCTCTTGCTCTGCCATCACTGATTATAGAAATGCAATTATTGTGACTTGTTTATCAACTTCAGCCTCTTCTTTGAGGTGCTGTTGGATAGTGTGTAATGAGCAATGTGTATGGCGAATACCTTTCTTCTACAAAATTTTAAAGTAGGTTTATGTAGTGAGAAAAGCTCAGACAGTAAGAAAGACAACCGACAAAGAATAAAATTAAAGAGCTTGTAATAGTCCAGATCTATATACTTGCAGAATCTCATCATCATTGATAAAAATGAAGCATCTTTAACATAATACGCATCAGTCCTTGAGGATTCAGTTATTATGGATTAGTTACCAATAAGGAGATAATACTTTAAAGTATTCTATGCTTTTCTTTAGCCACAATTTACTGCCCTGAGTGCCATAAAATTGAACTGAAATACACACAATAAAAAAAGTCAGGATAAATTGGACTTCAAGGATTTGATCCGTAACGCTAGAACATCACACCTCAGATGGTCATGAACAAATGGTTCATGATGGTCGCAAAACAGAATCCCATTTTCTACGTAAGGCAGCTGACACTATTTCTGTAGTAGGCACTCAGAGGTACCTTCTGCAACGTGTGGCATGACCCCCACTCTCGCCGAAAATTAGGCACATCCAGTTTTCTCACCAGTTTTGGGGAGGCTTTTTGTGCCCTGCATGATCGCCTTCCAGTTAATTTGTCGATTCTCCAGAGCATGTACTGTAATCTGAGTTTGGCATACCATCCAGCACAGCAGGACCCCAGGTTTGATTAGGGCCTCCACACAACACACCAATACAAATACACAATTAATAATAATAAACAGTACACATTTGGAATGAAAAGCAAATGAAACATCCAAAAGTCTAAGAAATGAATCATGAACAAAAAATGAGTCAATGCAAGTGAACTGTTGGTTGGTTTTTTTTTCCAAGTGTATTTTCTCTTCAATAAATTCTAATAAATATCCAGAGGGCATTTCAAAGCTTGAGCTTCCTAGCGCAAATGAAGGGTAAATGAACTACAATAGACATCTGGGTTGATTTTATTTTTAATAAGTGGTGGCACATAATCAATTTTTCCAACTAACACTCTTGAATTTGGAGATGAAGTGCAATGTGTATGTACGGGGATTGTCATCAGTAAGTATTTCACAAAAGTCCCTGCAAATAAAGCGTTACATTACTCTGTATGAGTGGAGGTACTGAGAACCATTGTGTGGCTCAGACAGTATCTCATTCTGCACTTTGTTTGTTCTAAAGAGGAGATGATATTTTACAATATTTAAGGCACATACAAGATTTTGCTCATTGGGACATCAAGAGATTATTTTAAATCAGTCAAACCAAACATATCTCAATCCTGCTAAAAACAGAAGATCAATTTATTTCTGAGAGCGCAGTGTGAGGATTATAATTAGGCGAGCGGGGAAGCGATGGGTGTGCACACGCTTTAGGGGTGTTTGGCAGATGGTGTGAATCTCTCATCCTCTCATCTCAGAAAACATATTCACCTGCATATAAATGCAATTAGCTTCCATGTTCCACTCCTCCGCAGCAAGGTTTGTAACTCAGTGTTTTATAACCTGCCTCCTGCACCAAGGTCCCACATGGCAGAAGGAGCTGGTCAGCTTACTTTTGGTGCACTTCGCAGCCCTCTGGCCCACGAGACCACACAGTCCACAGAGATAACGACACTGCACTGCAGCCAAGGAGTGACCTCTACGCTTTAAAAGGTCTGAAGCGAAAGCACATGGTGGCCTTCCTCACTTCCAGCCTGCCAGATGTCTCCCCAAGTTGTTACCCGACACACCGCTTGTCTCTGAGTCATAAGAGAGAAGGTTTATTTTAGCTACTAAAAGAATGACTATTGGTAAGCAGGATCTTGGCGCTTCGATCTAACCATCCATTTTGACTACGTTTGGGTTTATAATATTAGAATGTAAAAAAACACTAACAAAGGCAACATTCAGCCTTCATTTCCTTCCCTTCTTCTCATTTTCACTACCTGTAAGATTAAGAGCCAGGCTCTCCGGAGGGAAGAATGGATTTTTTTCACCTACCTACAGAACTTTAGCAACAAACTCAGAACTAGTTCCTGTCAACTGAAAACCAAGCTGGCATACTATTTCTCCTCAGTCTGAAAGCTCTGTGACCTGAATCCTACTTATTTACCTTCAATTGGTTCTTATTTCTATGCTGGTCTCAGCAAGTCACTGCTAAAACTGTAACAATGATATTATAAATCAGAAATGACATATAGGGTTGTCTCACACTGTTGATCTGTAGGCATCTCTGCTGCAACCATTTCTCCTAACAGATATATTTAAATTAACAATTCCATGTGCATTAAAACTACCGCAGTTTAGTTTCCTATAGGTTTGTGTCAGTTGGTTGCTTGACTTTGATGGCTAAGACAAACGAAGCCTCTTCTGTAGTTGCAGAGTCTATAAGGACCCACATGAGAAACGGATCAATGAGTTAAAAAATTTTTAGCACAGAGGTCATAGACCTAAAACCATATATGCACAGGCAGGCAAAATGATCACATATACAGCTTTTCTACAGAAAACCAGGGTAAAATAGAACTAAGCTGTACACTGTGTGTGTGTTATTGCATGACCCTGGTTCCAAATAGCAGGGAACAGAAAGTGGGCAAGGGCAGGCACAAGAAAAGAGACAGAAATAGAAGATGGGAAGGCTCTAGCAGGCAATAGCTCCAAGAGGCTGAGCTCGGCCTGCCAGTCAGTCTTATTAGCTCTCCTGACAACAGCAACAACAGCTTGCAAAGACACAATATTTGGAGAGCATAGTCCCCCTTGAACAGATACAAGCATAAGCCTGACAGTGTGAACTTTATCTATTAAATCGCAATTATAAAAGCTCCCTCGTCTCACCCTGATACTGTGAGGATATGGAAGTCAAAGGTTGTGGTTCTCTTCAATACTACAGTATTGGAGACCATATAAATAACTAAGACGTTTAAACCTGCAAGGAGTACAAAATACTGTCCATCAGCCCAACTCACTGTCTTTCTCCTCCATCTTTAGGCTGAAACCGCTTAGAAAAAAGTCTACAGCGTGGACGAATATATTAGAGGTTGTTTTTTTCCTAGCTTCTTGGTAAGCTGCTCAGCATTATGGGATGTTATGCCAGGAGGTAGTTAGGGAGGGCTGCTGCATTCAGCCAAGTTAATTACAGAGATGGTTGGAGGACAGCGCGATGCCAAGTGGGAGGAAGGCTTCCCTCCAGAAGTGGACTGTCAGCAAACTCAGGAGAGGATATAATCAGCCATAGCTCGCTTTTACCAACCAAGAATGATCACAGATGTGGCTTTCAGCTTGCTGAATATGTTCTGCCATCTGAATTTTCAGACTTTTGGCCTGTGCATGAAACCCTTTTCTCAGACCTTCTCATACATAGACACATGGTGCTTAGTGCTTTTCCAGAGCACAAGTAATTTGGTTTATTTCCGTAGGTTTATCGTTCTAATGAAGCTTTGAGGTGTATTTTTGGTCACTTTCTCCAATTTAGAAAACAGTGATCTTACAGAAACGGTGGCTGGTGTGTTCTGATCCTGACTGTATCTACACATACCTTTCTTTGAAGAAAATGTAGGAGGAGTGGTACCGGCAACAGTGGGAAAAGCTACAAGCATTTTCACTGCTGGCACTTACTTTCACCTAGGTGTGTGAAATACTAATTTCTGTGCTGAGGGAGGTTATCGGAAATGGTGAAGGTGGTGGGAGTTTATTTCCAGGCCAACAGTATATACGCCTAGCACGAACAACAAAACTGGACTCTGACTGTGGCCTGTTTGTAACAAGCTCCTAGCAGTTTGGAAAAGCAAGGAGCTAAACATGTGCTCAATATAAGCAGCTTAAGGAAGTCTCAAGGACAAAGAGCGCGTGCTGACGAACCACCTACACTGCAGACACCTCTGTACCTGACTGTAACGAACCTGTGCGATCTCTCACGCACAGCAAGCGGAACGCCCACCTGTGGGCTGGTGGCAGGGCCACACCTGGCCTGGGGTGCCAGCTCTCCCTCACGACAGCAGGCCTGCGGGCGGGCCCGCGCCCCTCCAGGCTCGGGCAGCCCCTCGGCCCCCCCTGCCCGCCCGTCCTGCCCACCCTCCTCCATTTTGCCGCTCGGTGCGTGAGCCCCCCCGCAGCCCGGTCTGACTGGAGACCGTGAAGGCTCTCAGAGTAACGCCTTCCGCTCCCTTTGCCGAGGGCTCCCCCGAGGCGTGCC
>NW_009646406.1:591028-659147 GCF_000708025.1 Charadrius vociferus | reverse complement strand
GTTCGGCCCGTCCCCTGGCAGTGGCCGCGGCCCCGGGGTCGCCGCCGCCCTGGGACGTGGGGGTTTCGTCTTTGCTCCTCTCCATGTAGGTGTTACCGCCGTCTTCCTGGAGAAACTTGGAGAGCTTTGTAGATGGGGTGTGTGTGTGTGTGCCTGCGCCTCTGGAATATTCCTGCCGCCGGTGGGATAGGGCTTTGCTGCTGGTTCGTGCTCCTGCTTGCCTCTCCCCTGCCATCCCATTTGAGGCCGTTTGGTGAAAGATGACACACGTGTCAAGTGCTAACATAAAATATGACAGGAAGATAATAAAGTATGTGTTGATACAGTGATACTTTCTTTGCGTGAGAATTTTGCTTAGGGAAGGTAGCATCGCTTGAGGCTTTGTTCCAAACCAGTGTAACGTAATACACAAATCTAAAATGTTTGGCAGATACATCACTGAGATGTGGTCACCTCAGGTTTTACCACATATTGCTTGCTCTGTTGCCCTTTAAAAAAGGAGGAGGAAAAAAAAAAAAGAAAGAAACTCGGATACAAAATTTTTAGTGCTCATAACTTTTTTTGAGGCTTTGAGAAACTTGATGAGTTAAAGCTTTAACCTCTTTGTCTGAAAGGTGTTAGGAAAGAGGATTAGACTTCTGTGATTTTCCTTTATTGTTCCAAATCTAAACCATGGACAACTTTCATCCTAGTTCTGTATTAGTGTGCTTCTTTATATGGGGAGGTGCAAGCAGAGGAATTCTTTTTTAGATCCGGTGAGTTTATATCCCTCTCTATTTGAACCTTTTGCTTAAGGCATCAATGAAAATATTTCTTCCTCCTTTCTCCCATTCACCCCTTGTCAGCTAAGAGTCTGCTGTCAATATTACAAAAATATTTCTATAGAGATTACTTTTGAGGTTGTGGAACAAGTGTATTTTATTTAGCAATGTGCAGACTCTGTGGACTGTGGTGTTTAAAAGACGAGGTCTGCATGCTTATTTCTGGGTGAAGATAATGGATTGGAAAAGTATGGCTTGTGATGTTTTGTCCCTTCTTGGAATAAATGAATTCTAACTAGTCTTAGTTGATGGACCAAAGCATAATCAAGCCATTTAAGAACTTGCTACTTTGCTGCGTCAAATACTGTTGTGTAAATATTGCTATCTGTTCATGCTTATATGTAAGCCTCTGATGACTCTAAGTAAAGCTTGTATCTTAAATTACAACACAGAGCTGCCGGTTGCTCTGTGTTTTTCATTCAGATTCAAAGTTAGACTTGCATAGTTGGACTACATACAGGTAATCTTGGAAAGAGAGTTCAGTATTTTATGTAGAATGTACAGCCAGTGTTTGTTACTGTTCATTGGAGATGAAAAATGCTATTGAGTCCTTTGTATTTCAGCTCAGCTGCACTAAGCATTATTTTACTTGCTTTCAAACTTTAGCCAATATATAAATGGGTTTGACATTCTAATCTAATTTTGCTTGTTTAAACATACACAAGCTGTCATGGATCACTTTCTGTGGCATTGTTGTAATTGCTGGCTTTTTTTAAATCCTTGCATCTTAATAATGTAAGTGAATTTTCTTCATATGTCCAGATTCCTGTGCTGAGTCATAGATACAGTAGTGGTGTAATGCTTATAGCTGGCATTGACTGATTTGCAAAGAGTCATACATAATAGAATTATTTGTATAAGCTCTCCTGGAAGACCTGCATGGACTTGTCATAGCGATTTTTAAATTTTTTTTTCTCCGCACTTGTTTTACAAGTCTGTCTCAGAAACTCAAAACTTTGTGAAAGTATGTAGCTCATTCTTAAATTGTTGTAGAATATGCTGTCTTTGCAGCCAGCTGTTTGAATTTAATTCAGTGGGGCTGTCAGAGCTTGATGAATAGACTAACAAAATATTGAGTCTTCGTTTTGAAAGCGGCCTTTCAAGTTGCTGCATACACAATGTCAGGTTTACAGCTGTCACTGGTGACAACCTGGAGCCTTGTAGGAGGTGAATTTGAGGCTTGGACCGTTTTCCTCTGTCCTGCTTTGCAGGCTGTGTTGATGTTGGGGTATCTTGTGGTCCTGCACGTGGCTGTAGGAGGAGATGTGATGCTAGCCCTGCCCCTCCTGCCACCCTGATGCTAGTTTGGTCTCAATATACCAGACCACATGATAGAAAAGGGGAGTGTATTCTGAAGTCTTGGCTGCACAGTGGTGACCAAGCTTGTGGGTGATGGCCTTTCGGAGACAAAAAGGTGACTCAAAACATCCTATGGACATCTCGAGTGGACTGCATGTAGCTTGCAGTAATCAAACATAAGATCTATACATAAAATGTGAGATTGCTCTTAAGAAGAAAAAATCATGTTTGTAATACCAATGAGAATCTGACTGCTCTTATGGCAAATCCTGGTGTAAAACTGCTAGTTTTAGTCTTAACTCTAAGTTTTCTTTTGGGCTTTTTTTTTTTTTTAACATATTTGCATGAATTTTGATTTCTGTTACCAGATCAATGGCTTGTACCATTTTTTCATGCAAGTGTGGAAAACTGATGCACAAACTTTATTGTGCATGCAGTGGGGACTGGGAATCCTAGTTCAGATGTGAGTGTTAGATTAGCTTCCAGTGAGTCATGTAGTTATTGATCTATTTTATTACCCAGGTCCTTTCATGAATAAGGCTTGTCAATGTAGCTTTACGTCTTTGGACAGCAGCTATTGTGGATTTTTAGAATGCTCTTTTATATGTTGGCTTACTAGTATGCCTGAACTATAACAAGAAGGGACTGCAGATGCAAAGTTTGATGCTAGTCTTGCATTTTGTGCCTATCTAGTGTGTCCTGCATGTCTCTAAGAAGGATGCCAAGTGTAATGATGCCTCCTGTATCACAAATGGATGCTAGGAGACCTGAAATCCTCATGTGTTTTATGTAGAAAGAGTGAAAATTGTGTGTTGGAGAGAGTAGAAATGAGCAAGAGGAAAAATGGATAGGAAGGAGTATTGATGATGGTGTATGTAATGTATATTTCACACCTTGCTATCTGAAGTTCTGTAAAGTTTTGACACTTTGCTGTCATCATCTTACTCTGTATATGGTGTTTTAGTTTCCAGTGATCAAGCAAAGCAATCTACTCTGTATATGGTGTTTTAGTTTCCAAGCAAAGCAATTGGATGATGGCAGAGGTTCACTTGAAACGAAAGGGGTTCTGAAGTCTTTTATTTCTCTATCCTTGGGACCATGGCAATAGCTTTCTTGCTGTGTAATGATGGCCTTGAGGTTCTTGTTAGATGCTTAGTAGTGAGACTGGCTTAAGTGCTTGCAGTCTTTTTCCTGCTAATTGCACAGTTCCCTCAGCTGTGTTGGTAGAGCTGTTTGCACGGCTTCATTGTGAAGCATTGCAGGAAACTAATCTGTCTGAAAAATAAACGGCTAAAACACAAAATAACTTCAGATCAGGTCCCTGATCTGGGTCATCGCATTGCTGTGGAAAGTTTGTTTGCTGGCGCAGTGTAGAGTCAAGGTCAGGTAGGTAAAGGGGATCTGGGCGTGGGACTGTATTGCCTAAAGTGTGTTAGATTGAAGTACATACAAAACTACATACTTAGTTAAATTTAAATCTGATTTGATTGCTCCATTGGGTATGTGTTGTGCAAGGTTACACGAAATGCTGCTGAATGTGTCCTTTAACAACTGGTGGGCTTGCAGACATGTGTTCAGCCTGTTGGGGATTTTCTGTCATCACTGGGTTTAAACTATTTTTCTAAATGAAAAATAACAATTACTGTGTTATTCTAGAGTGATAAAACATGCAAAAAAATTTAATAGCAGTCAAAACTGATTAAGAAGAAGAAAAAGAAACTTTCTGTAAGGTGTGGGGGTATCATCTTCCTAAATCAGTTTCTAAGTTTCAGAAGTATCTTCTGGAGGTCTTGCTTTATTTTTCCAACTTGACATTCTAGCACTAGCTGTTACCTGTATAAATGTCTGATTGCTTTGTAAATCCTATTTGATCATTGTTCTCAAATCTTGCCTGAATTAAGTGGTCATACTGTATGTTCTGTATGACAAACTTCATTGTATGTTCAGTTCTTCCTGGATTATTTTTTTTCTGTTGGTCTTTGCTTTTCTTATCTGTCATATCCTGTTTCCAATCCACTATAGTAAATTGTAAACTATAAGGCTTATTTTTTTAAATCTCTCTTAAAGAATCTCTTTCTAGTGCTGCTGTTAGTGCCATTCCCCATCTTAAAGAGCCTTTTTGTTTCTACTCTCTTCTTTGATATAGGATTATTTCAGTATGCTAACTTGCAGCTTTTAAGATTAGTCTCTTCTTCCTGGCATTCTTCATCACTTCAAATCTTCAGTGTTATCTAGTGGGAATTGCTTTAGAGATAGATCAAGCTAGTTAACAATATCCAAGATTCCTCTCTAATTTGGAAGCCTTGTCCAAGATTTGATAAAATTCTGTTTCAGGATAACTGCCAAGCGATTTCTTACTTCTGTAGATGGTAACGATAGCTAAACTCAAAGGAGTTGGTTGAAACAGCAATGTAATAAATGACTGCTGTTCGGTCTTTTAGTTGGGCATGTTTTGTGACCCGGTACTTGCAGAAGCTCTGTGTGATCAGTAGAGCTGCAAAATGTATTTGTGTGTGGTTTAGACTTTAGTTTGTGTCAGAGAGGATTGTTCTTTCTTATAGTCCAGCACTGAGATTTGAATCAAGGTTTGGAGTACAGAGAGCAACAATAGTGAAGTCTTGTGAAGGCATCAAACCTTAGTAAAATTATACCTATTTATATGCAAATTAGAGTATTTTTTTGAGTGACCAGGTAGATCACATTGCATTAGTGAGAAATTGGAATGCTGCTTTGTTTATCATCATCTGCTACCCCAGGTCTCTGTGCTGCAACGAAGTATTTAAAACACTTCTGTGATGGGTAGGTTGTTCTAGTAGCTTTAAAAAATAATCAGTTTGGGTAACAAAAGTTCCTTTTTGTCCTTTCTCCTGACTCCAATATTGAAAATGTTGCTTGAGAGCTGACTAAAAAGCCTTCTAAAATAACAAATCCAGTCAGAATGCAATGAGACAATATTTTCTGGCATTTTGCTGTGTTATTCTTTCAGCTTTTTTGTTCTTCTCCTGCTTTAGCTTTGTTCTCATGACGATTCAATGTAAAGGGAGTGGTGGGGGGAGGTAGTTCCTTGACTGTTGGAACTGAGGAACTGGGTTTGCTGTGGATTTGGTGATCTTTGACTTCATCAAGGAAGATGCATGTCCTATTTAAAGCCTTTCTGCTGCTGCTGTGATAATTATAGTGCTCATCCATGTAAATTCTGTAGTGTTTAATATGAGGTTGTGCTGAAGTACTTTGTACAGGCAGAGGCATTTACAGGTTTTCTCTCATGTAGCCAGATGTCTGTTTCTTAAAATACATAGAGGGTTAACTACTTCTGAAGCTGCTTGTGGTATTTAACTGAATGACCAGGAGCTTTCATCTTGGAGAAAGGAGGAGTGTAGGCATATACATAGTGGAATTTTGTGTTAACACTTAACAAAATTAAAAAAAAAAAAAATTGATTGATCAAGTATGGGAATATATTAAAGGTTGATATCCTTTGTCTTGGCTCATCCTGTAATGGGCATCTCAAGTTCAGGTGTCTCAAAAAGTGAAATGAAGTGCATATAAAATCTCTAGAATGCAGGCAGAGAATGTAACATTAATAAGTTCATGGATTTCTTTAAAGTCATTCTAGCAATGTCTACAGCTCACTGAAATACAGTCAAATTGCTTATACTGACATTTTAAGTTGAAGGTACCTTTGTTGGTCTGTAATGAGGTACTTCTAGGAAGTTTTTGAAATGCATTGTTTGTTGTACTTCAGACACTAGTGTGGTAGAAGAATGCTGAATTGACAGAACGCACACTCGAGACAGGAAGTTTTTGCATCATTGAGTGCAGTGATGGCCTTGATACTGAACGAGGAAGAATCTAAGCTGTGTCGGTACTTTTCAGCTCCTGAGAGGCAACAGTTGTTGGTGGTGAGCTGGATGTAAGTACCATAATTTCTGTAAAGGAATGCATATAACAGCATGAGGAGATGCTTGCTGGTCAGTGTCTCTATGAGTGCCCCCCAGACTCCTGAGGTACCAAGTATCTACGTCTCCTCTGCAGTTTATTTTCATAAGTGATTTGGGGATTTAGCTGATCTAGATTTTAGATAAGAATGTGTGTTTACTGCCTCAGATTCTCAAGTCCCAACTTGGCTGACTTTTGGGGTTTTTTTATAGCCAGAGATAAATATTTAAGAGAATAATTTTCTGTCTCTTTATCTTTTTATTAAAAAAAAAAACAACCCCGAAAACAAAACAAACCCCCAAAAACTCCCATGATTTGGATCAGAACGTACCTCCTGCTTCTTACTTGGTCATTAAAATCTCTGTAGGGTTTAGCCCTTTCTTAAACACTCTTGAAAATGTACATTTGGACTCAAAATGCCAAAATATCCTTCTAGCATAGTAAGGTTGTCATACAGTACAAGATTATTCCCTCTCTAATAGTACTTTGTAGTTCTAGATGCAATCCTGCAGACTTGGTAACCTGTGGTAAAGTGACTCTTGTATGTATTTCTGCACTGAATCAAAGCTGCTTGTCTTTTAACTGCATTTAACCAAGAACTTCGATGCTGTAACCTGGACATCTACTATTTAAAATTGGTTTTCAGGCTTAAATTACAAGGCTTCTGAAAATGACATTACTCAAAAGTACGGTCCTAAAGCAAACTTTCTAATAGATCTGTCCATGCTACTCAGGGGCTTTTCCATTTTAAGGAAAATAAAATTTGTTTTATCTTCCTGTAAGTTTTTCAAGACACTTTAGTTTTTCTGCTGAGAATATCTAAAGTAATTTTGTTACTGCATAGTTCCTCAGTTGATTATTGGCTCAGAATTTGCCAGTTTGGATTAAGAGACTTGTGCGGATCTAGATGTTTCCCCACCAACATCTTGGGGCTCTTCTTCCTATCTCCCTTCATTCTATTTTTAGCTACCAACTTATTTTTCTGGAGAATTAAATTTAAAAATGTCACATTTTGTGAATGGCATTACCTGCATCAGGGTTGAATTATATTAAGCGCTAGCGATCTTCAATGGTAATGAGAATGCTTATTTAAACATCTCTTGAATCTGAGTTTCATCCTTGTTTTAAATTTGGAAGAAAATGGAACTTGCACATATAAAAGATTAACTTGTTTCCTTTAAGTTAAAATGAACCTTCTATTTTTGTTAATCTGAAAACTGATCCAGCTAAAAACTGTTCTTGCTCATTGAATATGAATGTGCTAGTAGAGAATGGAGAGTTGAGTGGGAATGATCATCTGGGTAGAGAGGGAAGTGAGATTGCTTTTTGTGGTGGCAACGTTGACTTTTTTCCATATATTGATGAAATCACCAAACCTCTGTTGATACTTCCATCGATTGAGAAGTATAGCACACGCTGGCAAAGGCTTCCCTTTCTGTCTTTCGCACTTGCTTTGCATGTGAAAGAGTAATAGTATCAAGGATAATTGTGGATAAGAGAAAGATGAACAAAATTCAGTCTAAAATGAGATTGAGAGCAATGGGTTTCTTTAATGGAGTATGTCCTCTAATTAGTATAGTACAACAGACTTTCCTTCAGAAACTTTTCTTTGACTTTGAAAAATTTATTTTGTTCTGGAGCAGCTGAAAAGCTTCAAATCTTGTGGAGGGAGAGGGAAGAGTTAAGGCATATCATCAGTCTGCTCAAAGGGCAGGTTTGCTTTAGCAAATATTTAAACAAAAAACCACCCCACAGGCTCTTGTAACTGTGCGATCTTAGTCTGCGTACATGAGGTATGCGTAGATACTGCTGAATTAATGAAATTAACTATGTAAGTGATTGGTGCATCTGTTTTTAGGAACAACATGTTATGTCAACTTGTGAATGCTCCTTTGACTGTCCTGTAAAACTTGCCTTGAATGCTTTAGAAATGCGGAGAGAGCTTGTTGCAGGAAATCTGGAAGACATAACTTCCTTTTCTTGCCAAGGGGAAAATGTAAACAAAGCTCCAACTTCATTGTAGGCTAACTACTAGAGTGGTTTCCTGACTAAGCTATTCCTTCCTTAACTGATTGCTTTTATCAATGAGAAAGTAACATTTTCTGTTTCATTTTAGATGGATTTGTGTGGTTTTTGGGGAGGATGCACGCCAAAGTTTGAACTTTTAGTTCTCGGTACACTTGCATGGAATGTAAATGTAGGTATTACTGGAGGTAACTACTGAAGCTAAAGTTACTGGTGTAACTTTTGAGTGTTCTTACAGTTAGTGGAGGTATCTGAAGTTTGTCTGTGAGGGGAAGCATTGCAGTGCTTGTGTATTTTGCTACTGTACATGCTGTCATGTGCATGTACTAAAATATCCGTCTTCAAAACGGCTGATATCTTTGAACTGTATGGCACAGAGAGATTTCTTGGCATCAGATGTTATGATATAAATGTCACTTGAAGTCAGTGAGGCTCTTAATATTTTCTGCTGAAGTTAATGGATTTAAATTGACCACATAGAAAAGCCCAGCCAAAGGAGAACTCTTTTAAATGTACAAACTTTTAAATAACTGTTAAAATCTTAATATAAACAGATTTATACAAACAGGTGTGAGATCACCATGTTAGTCGTGTTTTTGTATGTTAAAAGCACCTAAATAAAAGGAAAACAGCCTGTGGGTTTGACTGGGAATTTCAGACTTGCTCAGGGTGGCAGCAGTCCATAACCAGTTTACAAGCTCTCGAATGAGTCAGTTGTTGTATAAATGCCATGCACGATGAATTTTCCAGTTTGATTTTTGTATTGCTGCCTGCTTCAGTGAGCAGAGTAGAGCTGGGAGTGACTGTGGATGTTGTTAGGAGACAAGGGGAAAAGGCAGAGCGTCAACACTGAAAGCTGAACCTCAGAAACAGCGGCTGCAAAGGAGGACTATGCCCGTGTGCCCGGGGCAGGCGAGAGTGTCTTCTTGAGGCTGGGCCCCAGCTCAGAGAGAACGAAAAGGATGACTGCAAAGACTTTTTTTGGAGTCATGAGGCAGTTTAATAGCAACAATCTGCTCTTTTCATATCCACAGCTGCGGGTTCCTGTTCCAGTTGTAGCTGACTGTCAGAGCAACCTGCAAGAATTCCCTTTTTCCTGTCTGTTGCCTGTCACCCCCTCTGGCAGTGGGGTGATGGATCAGCCATCTGAAATGGCTTGTTCTGTGATCATATAATCTCTGTATGCAGTGGGAAGGGGAGCAGGAGGACCCCCTGGCTGGAGCAGCAGAGTGAGGGGAAGGTGCAGCTCCCTGTTAGTTTGACTTCAGTGGAGGTGTTGGATCACCCTGATGTACCTGCGAAGGGGCTCCTGCATACACCGTTAGCTTCTCCCTGTCAGTGCAGGAATCTACTGGATTGAGAAGAACATACTAAAATACACGTAGGCTTGGCTTTGTGTTTTTTTTTTTCCCCCGTATGACTAATACCTAGATGCATGTATTCTGTCACACCAAATTTAAAAACTTTCAAGCCTTCAAAAAAGCAGTAACCCCCATGGACCTCTTTAGTAGTAATGGCTGCTGTCTGAAGGGTTGTTAACCGAGGCCTGGTTGGAGGGAGGAACAAACTGCACAGGTGGAGAGCAAAAAAAAAAAGTATAGGCCAAAGAAGAAACAGCAGTTCAGCTGACTAGATACAGTGAGCAATGCCGTGGTAATTACTGCTGTGGAAATCGCCTGTTTCTGCTAGGGCTGCCCTTGCTTTGCAGGCAACTTGAAGGTAATCTTTTTCCTATTCTTAATTTTTAAGAGCTATGTAGGAGGAATAGCGTATTGCAAGAGTGGTCTTAGAGCTTACCTGCTAACATTAAGATGTTTATATTGAAAGTGGGAGTTGACTGAATGAAGATAGAGGTAATGCTGTACTTATGGGCAGAAGCTGTTACGGCCATGCGAGAGGATCAGCTGAAAACAAACATGGTCCAGTCAGGACCCTGGTAGGACTGTGTGGCTTCCCAAATGTCTGCTAGAATGAAAGGGGACAGCTCTGCTGTAGGAATGGGAATTCCTACATGGGACTGGGAATGTTTATTTTTTGAAGGCTGTGCCAACTGAGTATTAGTCAAACCATGTGTTATGTTTGACTGTGGGGAGCAAGAAGCCTTTTTGTTTTTTTTTGCTCTTACGCCCTTCTCTGGTGACATACCTTGGGTGATTTGGTAAACTGGTGCGGGGAGCCAATTACAGTGGAGAGAGAAATTCTGCAGAAGAGAATACTCTGATTTGGTTGCTGACACAATGGTGGAGCTTTGGTAAGATGGCAGTAGTAGCAGCTGAGGTGAGCGCTGCTGCTGAAGAAATGTGCATGGAACCAGTGTTGGTGAACCAACTTGATTTTGCATACACCAAATAACGCATTTTGAATCCAGATTGGGACTGTGTTTTGGTTGGATCCAAGATTTGTCATGGCTTGTGACTATTATTGTAGAAACTGTATTTAAACTGTAGCTGAATTGCGTCAGTTTTATGGCTGTGACTTAATGCTTTCTTGAACGAGGAAAATCAATGTTTCTTTAATAAAATTTCTGATATGTCCCATGAAATAGGCTGGACTAGATTACCTTTTGAGTTCTTTACCTTGCCTTTCCATGTTCCACTTTCCAGTTTTTCTGTTGTAAATAGATGAATCCGTTAGTCGTAAACATATAAGAGATGATTCTAGCAACTGATACTTCAAACTTTTGTTATGTCAAAGAGAAAAGGCTGCAGGGGTGAAATGTGCTGTTGTGCGATGACAAAAGGATTTGTGGAGAGGGTGGTGTACAGAACAAAGAGAATGGTAGTATATGAAGAAGGGGGGGGTGTAGAGAAAATTGTTTTCAATATATGGCAATATTGGTAATAGCTTTTTTTTTTTAGTCACAGGCAGAGGTTTTGAGTGGAAGTAGATGAGATGTGTATTGTTCTGTCACCAATCATCTTGGAAGCTTGTGCAGAAAGGAAGAGTATTATGCAGAAACACTGAGGTAATGAGGAATGTTGTCGGTAATGGTTCCAAGCAACAAATACCACAGGATGACGTTGTTACTGATAAAATGACTGTCTGGCAGGATGAGAGGTTGACTGCAGCCAAAATAACATGATAGAGGCAGTCAGTAAACTGATTTATGAACGGAGTTCGCCCATATGGGGAGGCTCATTAGTGTGTGGGTCCAAGATTTTTAGTCTGCTTTGACATTGGGGTGCTGGAGCTATTGTTGGGAAAACGCCAAGCAGCGTCATCACCAGAGACTACTACTGTTCCTCTTAAGGCTGTGTAAGTTAATAAGGTAACTAAAACTGTGTGATCAAAAGGATGTTTTTTGAAGGTGAATTGAAAATAGCAAGTTGTAAGAGAGGGTGGGTACTGCTTACTTAGTGTAGGCACGGAGCATAGTGTCTGGGACTGCCTTATTAGTGACTTTAATATAGTCTCGGAGGAAACACGTTCGAAGAGGAAATGTGGTGAATGTAACTGTGCAGGGAATTTGGAAGCACTGCTGTGTACAGGAAGCTCCCAGATATTCATTCACAGTAAATGGCTTTCTGGGAAATAATTGAGCCTGGAGAAAAGGGAAAATGTCTGCAGTACAAGGAGACTGTAGGGTATACCCCACTGAGGTGGCACTTGATGAGAGAAGGCAGCAGCACTAAAGTCCAGAGACGGATCTTCCATATGGTTTGGGTTTGAGCCAAGATTTCCTCGTCTTAGTAGACTTGCTAATTGAAAACAGCATTTTGTGTTGTGGTTGGGTCGCAGCTTGAGCAACAGGAGAAATTCACTGTCTCAATGAAACGGGGATCTTTGGGGGGCACTCTCAAAGAAAATAGAATAAAATCACATGAATTGTGAGAACTGCAGAGAGGAAAGACTACCTGTCCTGCTCCAATAAAAGCAACAATCCTGTTGACATATAAGGGGTACTTGAATAGGAACCCCATGAAATACACTGTATAAAGGTGGGACCACTTCATGTGGAGAATTCTTACTTTTGCTCCACTCCTGCTTTTTCCTTGGAGGAAGAAAGAAACAAAGGACTGAGGATACTGCAGCAATAAAGGACAGGCGGTGTCTGGAGACAGAGAGAGGAAGACAAGTGCTCTTACCAGACTGGTATTCAATTCCAGTATCTGAAGCTGAATTTAGCTGAAATTCAACTCATTTAAGTTACTGCCTGACAAGACGATTGAGTGTTGTCCAGAACTTTGATGGAAAGAGAAAAGCAGGCTGGGTTTTTTGTTTGGTTTTTGTTTGTTTGTTTGTTTTAAAGTCTGGTCCTTTTTTGGAGGTGCTTTTCATGTAATTTGGAGATTCCTTTTTCTGTCTTAACCAACTGATGTGTTCGTATATTTATTATACCAAACAGGATTTGTCTTAACAAACAAAAACATGTTTTTGTTTGCTCAGAAGAGGCCTTTTGAAAAACCTTTAGACTCCTCAAAATGTATCACAATATGTCAGAATATCTTGAATTATTCTAGATTGGCTAAAATGAATATCCTTATTTTCCCTGTAAATGGATATGTTCATTTCTAATTACTCTGTTCAATGATAATGATAAAGATTTGGTGGATAGGATTTCTCTGATTTTCTTACAAAGTAGATTTAATCATATTCTGTGTCTGAATCAGATAATATTCCTTTCAAGTGAGCTTCAAAAAAATGGAGAGTCATTGAAGAATACATGCTGTCATTTTATTTCAAGAGATTCCTGGATGGCAATAAGTGAGTTCTTGATGATCTTACTAAAAAGAGTGTTTTGAATTCAACTTCCAAAGGTTAGTTAAGTCTTTCATGTGAGTATCATCAATCAGAATAGACTTGTGGTAAATTAGTGGGTGCTTGCAACCAGCTGGAAGGATCAGTGATGTACAGAGGTTAAGATTCATTTGCCAGTGTCTAAAAACATGCAAGTGGCTTGGGAGGGAGCTTCCTATTCTGTGCAGGATTGTACTGCTGTAATTCAGTTAGTCTGTGTGTGCTTTGCGTGTTTGGTTTTTTACGTGCTGGAATTTTTTTTGTACTTGGGGAAATGTAAATGCATTGATGTCCCATGTCTCTGCAATGTCGTTAGTGATTTGGCGTGTCGCTCCCTGTTGATGACACTACTTAATTGCTTCTAGGATGTGACACATTCACATCGTATTCTGAATTGCTTTGCTGATCTTCAGAAATCCTACTGTGAATACTATTTGAAAAGACAGCATTGAAAAGAGATATTTTTTTTCTATGCATTCTGTGTCTTTTCAACTGCCAGAATGCTTCTTAATGTTTTCACTTTCTGAAGTGACTTCTTCAAGATTACACACCTTTATACTCTATTTGAACATAGTTCTTTTAACTTCTACTTTGGTTCCTCAGGGGACACACTGAAAACTGGTACACGTTACTTTTTATTTTTTTTCCTCCTAAAACTCAGTCCTGTGATTCTCAACAAGTCTAGAAATAAAAAGCCAGGACTACTATGGGGTTTTTGCCGCCTCCATTTTAAAAGAACTTCTTAATGGAGAAGTGTGCTGCTTCATGAAAAAGAAAGTGCTTTAAAATTCATGCTTAACTTTAAGAAAGGGTTCTTTGTGATAGCTGGAACACATGATTCTCAGCAAAGCGCTAAGCAATGCCGTCACTTTCGTAATCTAGTTATATCTGCTTTTTCTTGCCCTCTTGTGCCTGTAACTGCTGATGTGGCTTAAGTTCTAGTGTCTTGCTTATTGGATTTTCTTTCCAATGCAGTAAATCATGAAATAAAACAGATTTATAAACCCAAATCATGAAAACCACTATCTGTTCCTCATTTTTGTACAGGACTAATCCAAACCAGAACCTTTCAGCTGTATAAGTGACATCTTACTATTGTATCATCCAGATAATTTTGAATAAAGATAAAGGTCGATTGCTTGATTGGACTTTAAAAAAAGAGTCAAAATAGGCTTTGCATGGATTTGTGTGTGTGTGAGGGTATATAATCAGCTGGTCCTTCAAAATTTCAGTTGTTTCCTTTGAACAGAGAATTACTCACCAATTGCACGATTTTTTAAAGATATGCTGTCCCATATGCATTCAGTCCTTTAGCGTGTATGCTTGTGAGACTGGAGACTTCCAGCCTTAGCGAAATCTGTGAGTATGCTGGTACCTCCCTTGAGTGCCTCGTCCATGGAATAAGAGGAGGGTCAGGACAACTAATATTCTGTTCCTCTCAGCTCCTCTTCCTTGGAGACACCCTCCATCCCCTAGCAGGATAGTAAGATAATGAGATAGATGGTAAACGCACGTCTGAAAAGTTGCAAGTCCAACCACAAACAACTTTCTCTTCATTTTTAAGTGCTTGTCCCTTCAGATGTTTCTGGCTGGTAATTCCAGTAGTGATACTGCATAGCAACCAGCACTGCCAGGGCTGGCTTTAGAGACTGCCCAGTGTGGATGGGAGCTTTAGAACCATTCTGCTGAATGTGGGATTGTCCCTGAATTACTTTGTGATGGCTCAAGGCTCTGTATTGTTCACCAGTCTGGAGGAAGGTTCAGGTTAAAGCAAGCTGGTGGGATGTGCTTTGCAGTCAATGGCAGGTACCCGTTCTCACAAGTTCTTTCTCTTTTAGTTATTTATCTACCTAATCACTATGAAAAGAGGTTTCTCCTTGCTAAAATTTAGTTGAAGTATTTCCTTACTGGGGTTATCCCTTCTAAAAGTTGATATTTTGTTGGGTTTTTTTCCCCCAAAATGTACCAATTTACTGCTAGATATTGTCATCTCATCTTGCTTTACAGTTCTACTTCCTTGTTACTTGAAGGGAACTGTTGGGGAAAAATAGCATTGCAGTTTTGGTCTAGATAAAAATCTAAGCAAATATGAATAAGGTGTGCTTGTGATACTTGTGTTGTCGTTTACTTGGGGTAAACTTAAAATGCGTTAAGTAAAATGTAAAATCTGAAAAAGCATGTTGGTACAAGCACACATGTACTCGATACGATTTCCTACTTTGCTCTTAGTATTATGCTATTTCATAATCCAGTGGCAACAACTCCAGAAGAAATACAAAAAAGCTCTTCAAATTTTAGAGGGGAAAATGTCAAATGTTTTGGGTTGTAAAACATGCTGTAACGCTCTCCACCTTGCCCTTTATATTAATTGGATCACAGTGGAATACAGAAAATTTTATGAAACCTTTGTATTGAGTGATGACTATAAACAAAATGTCACTGTTACCCAGCATGCATTCTGTACACAGACTTTTTGTTAAATCAGAATTCCCAATCCAGGAATTCCTGGCTGTCAGCCCAGGCACCTCAGATGCAAGTCCTCTTAGGTTCTTAGGATTTTAGGTTCAGTCTGACAAGTATTGAGAAGACTAAGAAACTCATTTCAGGTACTGAAATGTTAACTAGATTTGTGTTTATTTAAAACTTTGTACTGCTCTAAGTGTCAGTATAATCTGAAAGTCACTTCTGTGCTTTTTGTAGCATTTGGGATGGTAATTTTGGCTTCTGAAGCTTCCTGGTTTCATATAACACACTTGATATACTATTTCTGCAGTGCAGGCTTCTTTTAAACAAGCTTTGACATAGTTTAACTTTTTTCTGTGTACGTGTATACATACACAACGCACATCTGTGTGCGCGTCACTGCTCTCAACAAGAGATCCTGTTTCAGCAGATGTTGAATTTAGTTTCCTTTCGATAATGCTTATGTGGGTGCATATAGACTCTTAACAGAAAGGCAAGAAAAAGTTCACCTGATGGTACGTTTTTAAAACAAACAAAATTCCATGATTGTATTCTGAGGCTAAAATTCAATTAAAAAAATTCTTCCGCTAAGCTGAAATAGGAAAGCTTTTGGTATGCAGGCTAACTTCTGCAAGGAAAGGTGAAATCTTTCTTTCCTTTTGCAACTAGAAATCTAATTGTTTATGGTTTGGGGTTGTTTTCTCATGTTTATGTTCATCTCCTACAACTGTCTTTCACCGTGGGAAACAGCATTCTTGATTTGGCATTTTATGTGGTAACTGGGATGTATTTACATTTGTAGTAGATGCAGCAGGTTATGTGCAAGACTGACTTCTGTGCAGGTAGGTTGGGTTTAGTGTAGAGGCTAGAGTGGACACCAGCAAAACAAACCTAACAAAAAGAAAAACACCAAAATCCTTGAGTGGTTCAAGTACACCTTTTTGTCAATAGATGCAGTCCTGGCTCTAGGAGCTTGTTCCCGTGGTCCTCTTTTTTCCGCCTGTGCTGGTGCAAGTATTCCGAGTGATGCCATAACAAACCAATGGGGTAACTGACACTGTTTAAACTTTTTCTCTAGGTTGGTTTTAATGTGGGTGAGTTTACCTGGTTCACAGAATATTTGAGCCAGAACAACCACAGGCAGGGCTTCCTCCAGGACAGAGTTCATCACTGCTGCCAGCTTAAATTGTTTGGGAAATACAACATGGGTTATACAATATTGTATTTTTTATTACATCACTAAATTTTGCAATATAAAGATTGTACTTTCAATTGATACATGAGTTTAAGGACAGTAGTGGGACTGAAGCTATGATCCATTTTGAGCCATGGGGCACTACACTCTGTTAGGAACTGTAATGCATTTGAATTCAGACACAAAATACTCAAGAAGTCAGCCAGCATACGCACGGCCAAGCAGTGCATGGTTAAATTTGAAAGGAGGTACAGGAAGTTTTGACATCTGTAAATGGCTGACCACAATGCCTATTCTGCATTGAATTCTTCCTTCACTGGAACTTGGCATGTTTGGTTTTACTTATAAATTTGTATAATATACATATATAGTTTATATAAATGAATATATTTATGCATACAGCTTTAATATGACACTGTTTTCACACTGTCCTATATTGCTTAAGTTACATATTTTAAGTTTAGTGAGTGAATTCATTCTGCACGATACTTACTTGGGCTTAATGCGTAACAGTGTTCTGGTGGTAAGCCTCTGTATAAAATTATTTTATATGTTGGATATTTTAGGAACTTCTTATAGTATTTATGTTTTTCAGTTAATTTAAATATTGTTGTTTTGCAGATTCCAGCACTGAATAATAATGATATTGAACACTTGCATATATTCCTTGATCACATTCCTTCCGTCTTCTGGGATATGCTTGTTGCCAAGTGGAAGGTATTAAATTCAAACCTGAGACTTGGTAGTGTATATCTGGTGCTTGCTAGGAATTCTGTTTAGCTCCTGAGCTCTTTCCTATGTCAGGAAGAACTGAAAAGTATTAGTAGACACCTAACAGGCAAGCTATCATCACAGCTGAGCGCAGAAGAGGAAAGTGGAATAGCAATGGCATTATTCCAGGACTGTGTCCAAATGAACCAAGTCCAGTTTCAGCTGAGAAAAGGGAAGTTGTTGGGATAGCTGTGCAGGATGCCGGCCTTTATTTGTGAGTTTGCATTCAAACTGAAGGGTGACTCTTACCTCCACAAAGCTTGTATGGAATGAAACTAATTCCATCTGGAAATGGATGGCACGTTTAAGCAACATATTCTGCGTGGGTACACAAATCAGTTGGAGTCTCACTGTTTTCATGAAATTGTTTTCTAAGTGTGGTTTGGGTGTTTTTTTTTCTTAAATCAGTGGAGCCTTTTTATGTATGCATCCGTATGGATTTGGTTGTCTTAAGATAGCCAGCTTATTTCTGCACAAGGAAGAAAATGAGTACATGCATTGGCTAAGACTGATCTGATCCAACAGCTTGTGTTCGCTGAGAAGACTTACTGGTCTTTGCTGATGTGATGTTGCGTGTTTTGCATGTGCTGTTGTTCTAACTTCATCCTGAGCAGTCTCGCCATTCATGTAGGAAGGTATTTTATTTTTCTGTCTCCTGATGCGTAGCAAGCTGAATCTGTGTAAACAAGTTCAAGCAAAGCATCAGGTTATATGTAGTTGAGGAGACGTTGTCACCTAGCTAGGGAGGGCAGGTGTGGGAGCTTCCCCTTCTGCATTTGCAAGCCTATAAATTGGCTCAAGTGGGTTTGTGTAATACCAGCCAAGCTGCTGTGGTGCTATGTTTGTGTGCCCTGCCTTGCCAGAATTCAGCTAGTGATCAGCAGGCTGCAGCTCTGTGAGGCAGTCCTGGGCTATGTGCTCTCTTTGAGCAGCGATTCGGCCTGTGCCTCGTGTCTAGCGTGAGGTGCTGTGGTTCCTTTTTGAAAACATCTGATGTCATAGACGGCAAATGCCAAAAGGCCTGATTTTTAGCAACCTTGTTCTAAGGCACCAGATGGTTGGAAATCATACACTCTCTCACGCTTCCACAGTACTTCAGTCCCATGTCTGTGTATTACCTTTTCACATATAAGCGTTCTATAGACATTCCACGTCTATAAGCCAGGTTTCCAAACCCTTCTCTACTCTTCTGCCTCATGTAACCAGCCCTTGAATCCTGGGGCATCCTCACCCCTGCGCCTACAGCAATTTGCACCCTTCTTCCTGGCCTGTCTCTCGCGTTCTGCTCCCCAGGCTCTGCTTTGCGTATTGCGTTTGTGATGGAGAGGATGGCTATGCCTCTCCACTTCGAATCATACCTCACCTCCCTGGTGTCACAGTAACTCCCTCTTCGGAACTCCTCATGCCAGGAAAAAAACAGATTATTAAAGCAGGGAGAAAAGACTGCAATGGTGCTGCGGCTTCCTTGAATCGCATACTCTTGCATGGCACTTATTGTCTGATTTAACATGCCAGAGGTGTACTGAGAAAGGAGATAAAATTGGGAGCATAGAGCAAATGTGGATACACCTGTGACAACACAGTAGAATTTACCTACCTCTTCACAATATTGAATAGAGTCTAAAATATTCTTAGTGTAGACTTTACCTTTGTATCACTCTTACCTGTCCGTTTGTGTTTTGGGTGGGGATGCACATGTTCTGTTTAAAATAGGCATTATAGTAACTTTTATTTTACAGTATTAGTGTTTTAACAATGCTAATATAGGTATAAATCAGAATGTGCTTGTTACATGTTTAGCAATGAATCATTCTTCAAATTTCCTTAGAATTTACTTCCTAAATGCCAAACAAAACAGTAGATGAATGCTTAAACACATTATTTTTACTATTACAAACCTACTTCTAGATACTAGTCTAAACTTGAAAAGTAGGACTGAATGAGAACTATGTAAATGATATGAAATCAAAATGCATCTGTGATGCAGTGGTGATGGTATAATGCCAATGGGATTGGCTTATTTTGCTTTCTCAGTATAATTCAGTTTGAGATTTTTATAACAGTGCGTAAACATCAGCATGTGTGAAAAGTCTTTCTTGGTAGTTAAAGGAGCACATCTAGTTTAGACCAACTCTTACCTGATGATTTCTTAGCTAAAAGTTTGACAGCCACCCTGTTCCTTGTTGCAGTTTATCATACTGATTTGTGAATGATTTGGAAAATAATGAATTATTTTGGGGGGAAAAAAGTAATTTTTGATCCTTCAAATAAAAAGCTATCTTGGAAATGTCTGAGGTTTTATTTGATGAAAATACAATGTGCTGGAGGCTGAATTTATGTGATTTAGATGAAATAATACCTACTAAAAAAAAAATGAAGTAACTTAATGGTATTTTTGTTCTTCAGAAATGGAGGAACAGAATGCTGGACCTGGGATTGAAGATTTATAAAGGATTATGGGATTATACATCGAAGAGCCAGCAGGCGGAATGCCTGAGTGACTGAAGAAAATGGGTGCTAATGCATCTAACTACCCTCACTCGTGTTCCCCAAGGGTAGGGGGAAATTCACAGGCACAACAGACATTCATAGGTAACTCTTTTCATTTATCTTGTCACTTACATAAATGACTTGCTGGATTGCGTATGCACTGGACTTGGTTTGCTTGCAGTAATGTTATGCAGAGCTTTTATTTTCTAGGTCAACAGTTTGAATCCATTCAAGCTCAATCGTGCATGAAATTTGGTACTGTCCAGTATCTGTTTGGCCTGCCTATGCAATGAGTTGATCTGCTGTTTGCTAGTAAACAGATGCCAGGTTATTTAAATAAAATAAAGTGGAGTTTTTTGATAGTTGACCTGTGCATGCTAGTTTTCCCAGTTCAAGAGCAGTTGCTATCTGTTAATAATATCTACCATTTTCTATTCCTCTTCCTCAGATTTTCTGTGAAACTGTTAGAGCATATCAAACTCTTGACCATCAGTATTTGTTGTATTATTGGGTTGTGTCTAATATGAGTGAATGACTTCCTTATTGCTAGAATCATAGAATGGTTTAGGTTGGAAGGGGCCTTAAAGATCATCTAGTTCCAACCCCCTGCCATGGGCAGGGACACCTCCCACCAGACCAGGTTGCTCCAAGCCCCATCCAGCCTGGCCTTGAACACCTCCAGGGATGGAGCTTCCACAGCTCTCTGGGCAACCTGTGCCAGTGCCTCACCACCCTCAGAGTGAAAAATTTCTTCCTATTATCTCATCTAAATCTCCCTTCTTCCAGTTTGAAGCCATTCTCCCTTGTCCTGTCACTATGTGCCTCTGTAAAAGGTCCCTTTCCAGCTTTCCTGTAGGTGCCCTTTATCAGAGATGTAGCAGGGATATCGCTGATAATAAGCCTGTTAAAGTAACAAGTAGTCTTGAAGACAGCTTTTACTCCTGTCCTTTTCCTGTTCCTGTAAATGGGGAGTGGGGTTACTTATTGTCCTAACAGTATTATTTACAAACAAGGACCTTGCTTAACTGGAAACATGAGTTGAAGTGCTCTTAAGAATTTATTTTCTCATCCCAGTCATAACTGGGGCAGGTATTACCTTTATGTGCTTTTCAGTCTAGTACAAAAAGACCTCAGTGTAAGATCAGTACTGTCACACTATAAATAATAAATAGTTATGTCATGAATCTAAATGAAGGCAGTTTTTGAGAAGATAAATATTGCTCAAAAAACCTCCAACCCTGACAGCCTGAAGAATAATCTTAGCAGTAAATAACATAAATACTTTATAAACACTCTTCTCCTTTATGTCTCAGCTTACAACACTGAATAAGTAATTATTGATATTCAGTGTTACTTCTCTTAATCACCACTGAAAGCACAGTGATATCCTTAGCAGAGGGAAAAATGATTTGCTTTGTAATTTTTTCTCTTCTGTCTCTGCTTTTGTGACACTCCTAACTTTTGGAGATCTGAGTGGAGGACAGCCCTCAAACTGTTACATGTAAAGATCTGTGCTCTGGGCTAAAAATTGTGTGTGTACTGTCGTAGTGTGTCAAGGAAGAACATATAGTACTAATGTCTTAGATATCCATGCTGTAAAGTCCCCCTTAAGGCTTTATGTATTTTAAGTCTATCATAACTAACAGTAGTAAAAGGTTTGCCCCTGTTTATATATATGCTTTCTGAAATGATAGCCAAAACGTTTTATTGTACATCTTGATGTTTCTTATCTGTCTCTATATTGAATGAAGAGAAACCCTTACAGACTTTAAAACAGGCAGATCTGCATGCTGAAACACCTTTTAAGCAGATTTGAAGAGGGGGAATTCCAGAAGCTTCATTAAATTCCCCGGAAACTTTATACTTGGTATGTGGAAGGTTTTGTTGATGCTCTGCATTACTAAATTCAAAATAGAAACCCGTTATGTAGTATGTCACGATAAATTTACTGGTCCCCATTACCTATTGAAAATTGTGGTTGAGACCTTTTTGAGGAAGGTCTGAAAGTGTGCAGCTGTCTCATCTTAGTGTTCTGGTTAAAATTCTTGCTGAAGTCTTCTGATACTATGGTGGCACGTATAAGCGTGCTAGTAGAGTCCGTGTGTTATCTACAACATGGGTATACATCTCTTCCCACTTTGTGGTGTGTGGCTCTTTCTTGACTCATTTGAGTGATTGGTTTCTGTAGCTGTCTCTGTAGAAAATAGATGTATCCTAAAATTGATAGCATAGCTGAGGTTTTCATTGTCAGAGTAATGATGTTTTAATGTTAAATCAACTTCTACAGATTATTTTTTTTTTTTAATGTAGAAGGCATTAGATCTATTTACTACCCCAAAGTAGAACTGGAAGTATGGGGACTAGAGTTATAATAGCTGCATAGTATGTATTACTTGTCTTGTTTTTGGAAACTGGATTCAGGCCTGTGGGTTTGTTTTAGACATGCTGCTTTGTCATTAAAGCGCTACACCATGTTACATTGTAAGTGTGGAATGAATAGTAAAAGCTGCGAACTGATCTGGGAAAGCACAGTAGTTTCACAGAATGAGCTCCCATATTAGTGGACTTAATGCTGAATTTGCTTACCGTGTATGAAGAGGAGAGAAATCAGTAAAAATAATGCAATGGTCTTCCTGTAAAAAAACACTTTTGTTTAAGCAAAGGCTTAACTAGTCATCTCTGGCTGTTTTGTCTACAGCGTTCAGGAGGAGGATTTCACACCATTTTCTAGGGTGGTACATCTGCTCAAGATGTTTATTTTTACATAGAGCTCTATAATTAGATTTTAAAATGTGTAGGCATGCAGAGGACTAGACAGATACCATTATTCATTGTCAAGTGCCCAAGTAGTTTCTGTCATCTGTTTCTTGTAAATTTTTATCTGTTCAAAGCTAGATATGGTCTAGGGGTGTGAAGTAGCTATTGCTTTTTAACAACATTTAATAGATTGGTGCCTTTTAGTGTAGAAGTGGGGAATAAATTTCTGTTTCCTACTTTGGCCACCAGCCGTTGTGAACCCAGAGAGCCTATGCTGGTACATCTCTACTTTTGCCTCTGGCAAAAAGCAGTTGTGCGACGGCACTCTTATAGCAGTATTTTATCTATTTATAAGGGTTAATAGCACTGTTTGCAGTACTTCTGAAGTTAAATCTTGTAAGTAGCTCAGGCTGCACAGATGTTTGAATGGTGTTTTAGTATCTTGTGGTGATTCACGTGCAAGTAATACCTCATGGCAGCCCTCGGGGAAGAAAGCCATTGAGACTTCTGCTGTCCTAGTTTTTCTTTAGTGAAATGTAAGAGAACATTCTGCATACTCAAATTTGCCATTAGAATCCAAAATAGAAATGAGCTGGCATGTTCTCTTGGAGCAAAATCTATCGTTATAGAGTGACCACAGTGTAGTTATACTTTTATTGTGAAATGTAATCGATACTCTTTAAATCTAGCAGAAATTCTAGGCTTGTCTCTATCAGCAGGAGACTGAATCTACTCTTCTATTGTAATATCTCATATAGCATGTGGAAGGAATTTTTATGGTGGATTTTGCAGCACAGCCTCTCTGTTGAAGTTGTCTCGAGTTACTGCTGGTCTCTTCATTTAAATTGATTTTTTTTTTTAATGTCTTGAAATTCCAGTATGATTAATAACATGTTGCCTTATCAAGGAAAACTTAAGGTAGCATGGATAAAATAGTTAGACCTGTTTCCTCAAAGAAAGCAAAGGTCGTTCATGAAGTTTTCACTAATAGAGGAATTGCAAAACCATTGCGTTGCATGATTTGGGGGAGTTTTACTTAGCATAAAAGCCAGTGTATAAGGTTACTTAAAATTATTGAGGCTTAAATAATAATACAATTTACAGAAATCTGAGATTGCTACAGTTACTGTGCTCTGAAATATAAATTTTAATTGCTCCTGTGTCTTTCAAATTTCAAAAAATACTTACCTTAAGTAATGTGGTAACTAAAAGCACATTGTTTTGAGAGACTGGCCCATAACATCACTGTCAAAATAGCATAGGAAAATAGCATCACATCAAATCAATGTGAAACAAAGGGAACTGTGAGAGCGCAATGATAGAACAAGTTATAAAATGTCCCAAAAACTCTGGTGGTTGGATGCGCTTTGAACTTAGAGATCCAAAAAAAGGCAACAGGTAGTGAAGCTACACAAGTGTACCCATGGAAACGTGACAACTATTCCCAACAGAAAATGGACAAATACTATTTCAGATGAACCTGTGATTGTTATAAATCCATAAACCATTTGCAAATGTTTTCTTCTGGGTTTCTTCTTTTGTCTGGGAGTAGTAGTTGGATTTGTGTGCTTTTTTTTATGTCTGAGGTTTTTCAGCATCTGGCTTAGAGTGAAAATTCTGTAAATTCACATTAAAGGGTTATTTTCTAATTTAAGTGAGTCATGTTTCTGGTTGCTTCTGTTTAAACTGTAGTTTTTAACTACTTTTTAACTAAAACATTGCTTTAGTTTTCCATTACTTGTACTAAATTGCTATCAGTGTCACTGTATATGCAGCTAGCCTCAAACTGACAGTCAGCAAAGGTCCGTTTAGTGGAACAGGTCAGGTATGTAACAAATAGTGTTGAGGGGAATCTGTTTTTCATTTTATGACATATTTATAGGGAAAATTGTGTTATGAACCAAATGATTTTTTTTTTTAGGGGAAAAATAATGATATGTATAGTTTAAGTGAATAATGCTCTGTTGAAAGGACATCTTTAATAATACAGTAAAACTTACGTTCTGCATATTCTTTTAAATGGGGTGTATGCACAAATTAGTATCTATGGTTCTGTGGAGAGGAGCCTATCTTATGTGTTTGACTTTCAGCATTACTTGATTATCATGACAGGATTTTTACTTTCTTGTTTAATTTGCATTGAAAATTAATTCATTGTCCTCAATTTCCCTAAATGTTTTGGCACTGTGTTCTCTTTTCTTCCTTTTTTCTTGTGACTGTGATAACTATCTGATGCTAAGTATGCTTTTCTTGTTGAAATGATACTTAATGCTAGAACAGCAGAATTGGAAAAACACTCTGAAGGGGGAGG
This sequence comes from Charadrius vociferus, assembly GCF_000708025.1. NCBI lineage: Eukaryota > Metazoa > Chordata > Aves > Charadriiformes > Charadriidae > Charadrius > Charadrius vociferus. Next base: position 634,339 of record NW_009646406.1, on the reverse strand, counting down.
TGCTACTGTTTAATTGAGATCATACAAGTTTTTAAAAAGGCTGTATTTTTCACCTCCTGTAGTTAATACAATTATACTTGTAACGTTATGATCACAGTGTTCTCTTTCTGCTTAGGCAAGTGTCATGTGCTACAAAGCTATATTGACTGGCACTGCTTGGTTCTTAAAAAATTGAGTAAATTAAAAAAAAGAAAAAAGTATAAACTTCCTAGTTGCAAAAAAAGTATTTTTGTTCTTAATGTCCAGAAAAAGGCTTCAGTCAGGTTTCCAACTTGTTGAATTATCTGATCCGAGGAGAAGGAAAAAGTGTGTAACTTGCAGAGATGCTGATGGGCTGTTAGGGTGTTATGGTCCGTCCTTTTAAACTTAAAAAATAAACGTGTTCAATTTTCCTTTTTGCCTTCAGGGACATCATCCTACTCTCATCAAGGTTATGGCTGTGAATCAAAGCTATATAGCCTTGACCACGGCCATGAGAAACCTCAAGACAAGAAAAAGAAAACCTCTGGCCTTGCCACCCTCAAAAAGAAATTCATTAAGCGTCGGAAATCTAGTCGATCTGCTGATCATGCCAAGCAGATGCGCGAACTCCTCTCAGGCTGGGATGTCAGAGACGTTAATGCATTAGTAGAAGAATATGAAGGGACGTCAGCCTTAAAGGAACTTTATCTACAAGCTAATTTGGCAAGACCGGAAGCCAGGACGCTACAAAAAGACATGGCTGAACTTTATCAGTACAAATACTGTACTGATGTAGACTTAATATTTCAGGAAACTTGTTTTCCTGTGCATCGTGCGATATTGGCAGCAAGATGTCCGTTTTTTAAGACGCTGCTTTCTTCCTCACCAGAGTATGGGGCAGAAATAATAATGGATATTAACACAGCAGGCATAGATATGCCTATGTTTTCTGCGTTGTTACACTACCTTTATACGGGCGAGTTTGGAATGGAGGATTCAAGATTCCAAAATGTTGATATCCTTGTGCAGCTTAGTGAAGAATTTGGAACACCAAATTCCTTAGATGTTGACATGCGCGCACTGTTTGATTACATGTGCTACTACGATGTGGTTCTTAGTTTTTCGTCCAACTCTGACTTAGTTGAAACTTTTGGTGGAAGTCAGAACTGTCTAGATGAAGAGCTCAGAGCTCACAAAGCAGTTATTTCATCACGATCTCCGTTTTTTCGTCACTTGCTGCAGAGGAGGATACGAACTGGTGAAGAAATCACAGACCGAACTCTACGAACTCCAACTAGAATTATATTGGATGAATCTATCATACCAAAAAAATATGCTAAGGTCATTTTGAACTGTATGTATACAGATGTGGTGGACCTCTCAGTTTTGCACTCCAGCCCTTCAGTGGGCAGTTTAAGTGAAGTTCAGGCTCTTGTAGCAGGAAAACTAAACATGACTAGGGCTGAAGAAGCTATGGAGCTTTATCACATAGCACTGTTCTTGGAGTTTAACATGCTTGCACAAGGTATGTAATACTATCCTTGCTGTAGAATATATGACCTTATTAGAGCAGTTCTTTAGCTATTTGGCAGTGTAAGTATGCCTGTTCAGTCCTGCTATCAGTGGCTGACAATTCTTTTCAGAAAAGGAATTTATTTTCCATCTCTAAGTTGTAGATAATGCAGCTGTGTTTTCTAGTGACAGAAGAAAGGCCATGTGAGAGCTTTTAACTGTTTCGCACATCATCATTGAAGCATGCTGTTTATGTCAAATATGTGTAACTTGTCTCGGTATTTCTGATATTTATCTGTAGTCCATTTTTAGGGGTGTAAATGACAGGGGGAGGATACAAGAGATCCTTGTTGAGGGGAGAAAGTACTAAGACTTGTTATGAAGTGTCCCTATATGTTAACCATGCTGTAAACTGGAATGATTATTTCTGTAGTTTTATGTCAAAGGGGTTACACCAAGTCTGCAATCTTGCCGTTGGAAGGTAAATTTAAACAGCTTAATTGCACTGGTCCCAGGTCTTTACTATCTATATGTTGTTGTACTGAACTGAAGGCAGGGGCAGTCAGTATTTTCAGACTTAAAGTTTAGAAAGTTTCACTTCTGTCACTTATTCTTGAAGATCACTCAAATCTTGATACCATACTTCCTGCGCACAGAGGCAGGCCAGGGTTATTGCAGTCCCTGGTGAGGTGTCAGAGCACTGACCGGTGAACTAATAATACATCTTGTGGTGGCAGGAGCTTTGTTTGCTGTTTCATCTGTTGGTGTTTGAACTGTTTAGTGGCGATATTATACATAATGGGATATGGCTATTTCTTCAGACCTTGCTGGTGGGGGATGAGAATTTTACTTTTGAGCTGAGAAATGGAAAATGGAATTCACTGAGATAGCAGCAATGTGATTTGTTTAAGCTAGTTTAATTTTTTAAGAAAATAACTTTTTAGAGTAGGTCTGTACATCTGTAACTTCTAGCTATCAAATGAAATTTGACAAGGTAGAAATCTTTGTAATATAAACTATCAAATAGGCTTCAGTAACACAGGAAACTACTTAAGGAGTGGGCAGAAAAAAGCAGGTATAAGCACTGCCGGAAGAAATCATACTTTATAATGGGTTCTCCTAATAGTTGTCTCAAACTGTGAGCGATAAAGATATGGGAAACTAATCGGAGCTTTTGTATCTTCTGTAGAGGTTGGTAATAGGAAATTTTTCAGTTGATGCTGAAAGGTGAAATAATCCTACTGCAATAAAACTGGCAGAAAACAAAGGACGTGAGTTTTCTGAGAAATGCTGCTACACGAATGCGAATGAGGTGTTCTTAGGCTCAGAGTCATCAAATCGTGGAACAGCCCGGGTTGGAAGGGACCTAGAAAGATCATCTAGTCCAACCTTTCACGGGAAAGGCAGTCTAGATGAGATTATCTAGCAGCCTGTCCAATCACATCTTGAAAACCTCCAGTGATGGGGACTATACCATGTACCTGGGGAGGATGTTTCAGTGAGTGATTGTTCTGACTGTAAAAAAAAATATCTTCTATCGACATGCCTCCTGGTGCAACGTGTACCTGTTGCTCTTTGTTCTCTCCATGTGGCTCCATGTGAAGAGAGTCTCTGACCTCTTTGTAGCTGCCCTGTTAGGTACTGGAATACTGTGATGAGGTCCCCCCGAGCCTTCTCTTTCCCAGGGAGAAAAGACCTACCTCCTTTAGCCTTTCCTTGTAAGGCAGGTTCTTCAACCCTCTGATCATCTTTGTGGCACTTCTTCAGACCTTCTCTGGTCTACTTGCATCTTTCTTATTTTTGTTGTTGTTCCCCTCAAAGTACACCTAGAAGCTTAATATTGAATGGAATGCAGAAGTGGCAAAAAGTTTTCCTGTAGTTCAAGTACGGTGTTAAATTCATTCCTGTACAAGATTTGCAAGTTAATAGTACTTGAGAACTGGAGAACTCAGTAGATCAGCTGAGAGCAAGAAAGAAAAACAAGCTGAAATGAAAAAGGTGATATAAGTGTACAGTTTCTCTGTTTTGTGCATGCACATATACAAGTGCTAAGAGGATTTAGCGTGCGCAGGGAATACTAATTAGGGAATTAAACTGTGAATGAAGCCCTCAGTAAAACACAGAATAATTATGCACTGTTGCATAAATGAACAGGGTGTAATTCTTTGCCTCCGATTGGAAACCTGAAGTGGAACAACTGTGATCTGGAGGTGCTCTGATGAAGCAGTGTAAGTTATATCAAAGCAGATAAGCAGATAGGACTTCCAAGAGAAACTTAGGCAGACTTATAGATAGGAAAATGGCTTTTATTTTTTAGATGTTAGTAAATGCTGAAAAACAGAACTGATGTTTTATTTGATGCTGAGTTTCATTATTTCTGCATGCTTTAAGTTGAGCGTGCTTGGATCACCCTGTCCTAAACTAGCACTCTTTTCAGTAATGCACTACAACAGCAGTCCTGCTTTAGAATATGGATTCTATGAGTCAGTGGTAACAAGATCTTAACTTTTCCCTGGAGGTTTTCCCCCAACACTACCTCTAGGGGAGGCAAAACAAAGGCAGCAGCAGGAGCTGGCAGCACGCTGGGCTAGCTGGAACCAGCAAGTGCAGCAGTGCAGGCTCAGTCTTGGTGGCCCTCTGGATGAATGAGAGCTGTAGTGTTTTGGGAGTGGTCATTGGGAAGAGGTAGAGGGGTGCAGTGGCCTTTGGAAGTCTTTCCTTCTTTCCATGGTAAATCTGTGTATGACCACAAAAGTGGTGAGCTGGGGGGTGGGGAGGTTGTTAAACATAAGGCAGAAATGCAGTAAAATCAGGCAAAGGTTGAAATTTATTATATTATCCAATACTAGCAAATGTAAATTTGGCACCCCTTCAGATACTGAAATTCTAGATGTTAACTTGAACTAATAAGGATTTTAGAAATCGGTGCTGTGTTCCCTAGCTGCAGGAGGAAGCAGTAAGCAGTCTGTAGAAAAATCTGTATATGCCAGTGAAGTCAGTATCTAATAGCTTCATACTTAATTTGCTGAGTTCATGTTTAGGTTATTGGTACTGTGCTGATACTGAAGAATTGTTCTGGTATAATCTTAAAATTAAGAGGAAACTCATTTGATCAGGCAAAACTATATGACTAACAGATCACTTAATAAAGTATGCGCTTTAGTAGTGACCAGGTTCTTGTTTCAGCACTGAACTGTAGCACCTTGTCCTCCTTTATTATAATGCTTAACCTGAGGTAGATGAGAGATCTTTGTTTCAGTAGTGTACCTACCGTTCCCTGATTTCGTAGCTAGCATACTTCTGTTCTGGAAGCTGTCACTCAAACATCTGACTCCTAGATATTATGCAGAGCGATGCGAGAATAGACAGCATTTCGTAGGTGTTGGAGACCACTGAGCAGGCAGTTCTCATGAAATCTTAGCTTGGTCCTCTGACAGCACTTTTCTACTCCGTTGTGCTGCAGGTGTCCAGTTTTCCCCAAGTTCTGACCAGTCTTATCAATTGGCTTTTGCAGTAGATGATGTCTAAAGTTTGTTCTCTAGATTTCCACATCCCCTGGCTCAAGATTCTTGATTTGGTTCACACATGCTAGCCAATTGCAGACTGGCTAAATCTTGTCTCCTTGGTTTCCTGGAAAATATTTTGGGCTCATTATATGTAAGTCTGGATACTCTTTCCAACTCATTTTGCTTACTTTTACTCAGTTTTGGCTGCGTATTTGTAACTGAGTGTCAAGTGAAATTGATGTATTTTAAAGCTTCTAATCAACTGTTTTTATTTTCAACAAATTTTAGTTTGATTTATCTCCAGGGACCTTCCTAAGTATCCAGAAGTTGTAATTTTTCTTCAGTTTCAGCAGATGATTCAGCTTTGACTCTTTCTGTGGAAATCTTCCCATTGCTAACACAGTAATACTCCTTTTTTGGACTATTGTATTTTATTAAATGGTTTCCCTGTGATGAAGTCAGTGGTAGTATGGGTATGTGCTATAAACCTTTACTGCTCGAGTAAAGCAAGACTACTTTATTTAGAATTTACTCTGGCTTCAGCTGATAATTGTCACCTCTTCCAAGAGAAACTGAATGGGATCTTTGAATAAACTAATTTGAATAAATGAACTAATCAGCAAGCATATCTCATCTGTAGAGCTGCTCATACCGAAACCCATTTGTACCTAATAGGACAGAGACTGCTGTTACGGGTGCTGCAGTATTTGTTAACTATCAAAAAGTGAAGCTCTTCACTGCTTTCACAGAGGCTGTGAGGATTAGAGCCCTCTCCAGGAGGTTCAACCATATCCCTTAGGGAAACACTTCTGTGCTCTGCCTGCTTATTTCTACACTCTGCTCCTGCTTTTGCGTCTTCATGCTGCCTTGCTGCTCTCTGTCAGTTGTACTGGTGAGATCATTTTAATACATTGACTTGCAAAGATCAGGTTTAAAATCACTTATCCTTCCCTCTTCTGTAGCACCGTTATTAAAACCAGATCAGTGCTGTTCATCATGCATTCTTAAAATAATGCCGCCTTCCAGTCTTACTGCGATGCCACATCCGCTGCTGTTGTAGAGAAGTTTGACTTCAGGTTTCTTAATTTTATTACATAGCTATATTAAATGAATCCTCTTCTGCACCTTGGCCCCATTGCCTACTGTCAAGAATAATCACACTCAGGTGGTGGTACAGCATGTCTTTCTGTTACAGGTTTTTGGATACTGGGACCCTATGAAATAGTTTTGCCTAGGAATCTTTTCTGCCTGCTGATTCCAAAAAGTTTTCTAAAGTAAAATTGACCAAAAAAATAGCTTAATTTCAGACTTTTTGCTTTCCTTTTATTTTTAGGTGTCGACTTTACCCTTGACAAGAATAAGAAGTAAGAAACTTTATTTTAAAGCCATATTCAGTACTGCAGCCTTTGATCTACAGGCAGATATCGCCTGACATCAAAAGTACCCTTGATCTCAGCAGGACTGAAATACTGAAATGCCAGGAAGCCCTCAGCAGCAGTATTAAATACACGCAAATGTATTGTGGGAAGATTAATGCAAGTGTGTCAGTTATATAGCAGTGCAGTAGGAATGCTCAAAGGAACTAATCTGGCACTTAAAACTCCAAAATAAATTGGGTATGATGAAGTAAATATTAACATAAATCTGACCTATTATCTCCTTACAATGCTTTACTTGCACTCAAGTCTGGATGTATTGCTTAGGGTTTGTATTATGAAGATGAAGGTTGGAGAAAGCAGGGAGTGGAAAGGATCTTCCTTAGAGCAGTTACATTCCAGGGTTACATGCAAGGATAAAGAATATGACCGAGTTGTGCAACTAGGCACATAACTATGACATTGCAAACAAATTTTTGCAGAGAAACAGATCTGGTCATTGTTTTCAGGTTTTTCTTTCAGCCACCTGTGTTCTAGGAAGTATAAGGCTTAAATACTGAGCAGTGATGGCTGGTGGTGATCTCTCTGAATATCAGCTCTTCCTCAGCCCTTCATTGTTCCCATGTTAAGTTCTGCCCTCTGGTTTGCTATGGTTGAGCTGGCAGCTTTTTGTTTCTGACCCAGGATAGTTTTCTGATTAAGCTGGATCAGCTGCGCTGCCTCCTGCTGCTGCTGAATGTGCTTCTTAAGGAATGATGAAGTGCAGTCAAGGGCCATTATCAACTGATGGCTGCAGAAAGCCAAAGATGTAGATGCAGATTTCAGGCTTCCTAAATTCTTGCCTTTTGCACGTGGCAGGAGAAGAAGAGTAAATTAATTTTCATTGTTTGGGAGAGAAAGCATTAAAGAGCTTTTGCCACAAATACTGAATGTTTTAAACCTGTAACAATTACCTTACATTTCTGGCTAAACTTACAACTTCAAAAATCCAGCTGTTAATATCTTAGAATGTTTAACAGCTTTATAACTGCCGTATCGTAAATGAAAATATTTGTAAGTTACATTGTTCCCATCTGCTCCCAAATTTAATATTTCAAATGGCTGGATAATATGCTGTATTGGGTTTGACATAACTTGCTGAGTTTTCACTGTGGAGGGATGGTTAGCATCACACAAAGTGGTGCCTGACCTAACCTTCAGATCGTATTTTATTTTTCCTTTAGCCATTAATCTGAAGTGCGATAAGGTCATCAGCTTCCTATTTGAACAAAGTAAAAATATAACACTATATGCTTTAACAGTGCCATAATACATATACTTTGAATTCTGCTTTGTGAGGATGGGAGTATATGAATGTTTTAAATTTTTGTCCTTAGAAAAATCAGCAAAGGGATAAAAATAGCTCAAAAGAAGCACTGAATTTACCAATAGACTTTAACAGTGTTTGACCACTAATGCTCATTGGGTCCTCCTTGATCTCCAGTGCTACTTAAGTCTCTTCTTTTCTGCAAAACATTCTCATAGTTTTCCACCTTCGTGTAACTTGTGTGCTTTGGAGTTCTGACTTGTGGAATATAATGCATCTACAAATTTCAAGCTTGGCATTAGTTAACTAGTAACAATCTATTTTTAAAGATTTTTTTTTTTTTAAAACAATTCAGGGAAGAGATGAAAAAGAAAAGCCCAAAAGAAGCTAGAAACCTGTAGTATTCAGTTAAGAGAAGAAAATATGGTGCTGCCAGGAGTCAACAAACGTTAATAAACTGGGAAAGTCGGCCTGCATCCAGAAAATGGGTACTAAACAACATCCCTTGTTCACTGTACAATTATAGGAAAATAGAGGTGGTTGCAGTTGCTGCTCACGTGATAAGCAGTTAAAAAGGTGTATTTTGCTGTTTGTACCATGTAAGTCTGCTGACTTGCTCATACTGCTTTTGTAACTGATGTTTTGCCTACTGCTGTGGAGAACCTAAATTCCTGTTGCCGTGTCTCCCGAGTTGTATGAGGTCACTTGAATCTGACACAGGTTGTTTTACTGTCAAAGCTGCTGCCCTATCTCCTGCATCAGTCTCCTTGTTTCTGTTGTGTATGCTGGCAGTAGGGTTTGTGCTATTGGGATCTAATATTGTTGGAAGCAGGATTGACATAAATTAGATGACTAGTTCATTGAGCGGCCACCTGAGCACCAGCGTGACAGAAGAGCGGGAGATGTGGAGTGTAAGAAGATGAATCTGGTTTAATACCACTGTACAAGGGGGTTAGCTTCCATCACTGCTGCCACAGCCTGTGAGCGTGGGCTGCCTTCTAAAGAATACTTAGCAAGTAAAAGACACTTGCATCTTTGGGTCTGTAAGATGTCAAAAAGAGACTGAACAAATGTTGTCTTCCTCTTTTCCTTTCTCTTCCCATCGGAAGCTTGGTTAGAACAGCCAGGGTGCTCATGGATGGGTGAGACGAGCATCTCTGAAACTTCCAAACATATTGCAGTGTAGACTAGCTACAGGTCATGCCTCTAACTGTTCTCTATGTGCCAGCGAATTCAAAAAGTATGGTTCCTGATTGCCAGCATGGTATCTCCTAATGCGACGAACTTAAGAAAACATTAAATAGCTTCTAGATTCCAGTTCAGTGTCAAGATGAATTCTTATTACCTTTTTTTTTTTCTTCCTTTCACTGGTTTGCATAGGTTTAGGGGAAAGGTCTCCATCACAGAATGAGATGTCAAGCTAACAATTTTTAGTAAAAACCTTGCTTAAAAACACTTTTGCTAACTGTTGAAGGCATTTAATTTGTCTTTAGTAGGTTTGTCAACTGTCTTGATAAGATCCCAAGCTGCTAGCTAGCAAGCTTAACATGGGCTCAAGCTATTTCTGTTTGGAAGGGCTGTGGAACTACATTTGAGAGAGAACTGGGGAAGCAGAAGGGACTTGTTTGCAGGCAGAACCTATTGGTATGCAGCAAAAGGAGTGCATGGAATAGCCTCATTTGTCCAAAAAGTGATAATCATCTTCCATTTCTGTAGACTCCAAGTTGAATCTCTGAAAGATACTAACGGTCACAAAAGCAGTTTGGTAGAGCACTTTGGGACACTGCAAACGGATCTTGGAAAGGCTGTTGCTGCCTGAGTATTATGAAATAGTACTCATAGGAGAAAAATGCTCTATTCCACTGTGAAGAACAATATTGTGGCTATTAGATGACTGCTTTTTCTGCCAAGTGGCTGATTGTTAAAGCAAAAAAAACTTCTGCCAAAGAAGACAAGAAATTGGATTCCTTCCATAGCTAGAATTGGGTTGATCCAGTTTATTTAGATGTTCAGAAAACACTTCAATTGTTACCTCATGCTTATTTCGGAAGAAATACTTTTAATAATCATGCAGTTCTGACACATTGCTAAAATTACTTGGGAAAGGGAGTGTTTCATTTGCTAGGCATCCTAAATGAGCTTTTCACCTGATGATGTCATATTAGTAGTAGTTGTGCAATAATTGGACTTGACAGAAGAACTGAGACCGAGCTGTTGCTCTGTTTCTATAAATCAGTGTTGCTCAGATCTTTGGAACTGCAGTTCTCACAGAAATGTAGTTTTCTATCTTTGCAGGGGGCGGGTATCCTTATTGTTTCAAAAATAGATGTCAGATGAAATACTGTGAATGGCATTCACTTTGAGATAAGTCTCTCTGCTCTTACAGTTTAAGTTTCCTCGTGACAGATTCAGTGAGTGGGTTTACATACTGCCTTTGAAGTGGAGCAGTCCTTATGTGTGATCTTTAGACTTCAGGGAGATGTAATCATCAGCTGAAGTCAGCTTGCATGCAACAGAATAATTGCGTGCAAAAAGTTGTGTTAGGTTTTAGCAGGACAAGACTTAGCGCAACACATCCGATGACTCAAGAATTGTTTTGAACAGCTGCTTGTTTCTTATTCAGGAAAGCAAACTCCTCTCTTAAGCACACTGCAGCTATTCATGGCTAGCTTTCATTTGCCATGCCAGGTTTGCTGCTAACTTAACATTTTCCATTTTTGAGCCCCCAAAGTGAAGATAAGAGGGCTCATATAACAAAGTTAAATACAGTGTCATCCATTAACTATGTAAGTAAAAATGTAAGGAAAATTGTAAGTAAAAATTGATCTTGAGGTGGAAAGTGTCAGACCTCATTTACTCATTTTTCTGACATATGCTGGAGTATTTTGACCTTTTTTTTTTTAAGGTAGGTTTTGGAGTCGTTTGGTGTGGTTTTGTTTTTGTTTGTTTTTTTTTTTTAAACACTGGTTTTCAGATTCTTGACCAAAATCTTTTTTAAGACTTGAGTGAGGTTTGCCTTTTAGGCTTTTGGGGGATTCCCCCATCCAGAGGGGGCAGTTTCTCTAACCTGTACCAAAACCCAAGGAGTGTATTTCAGAGCAGTTCTCATTCTCTGCTCTCGTCTGGAACATCAGCCCGATCATCACTGGTACAGTTACCTCCAATCAGTCTTTGTGGTACATTCACTGCTCACATTTTGGCTAGTCCTCACCATGCAGGTTAGAGGTCAGTATCTATAGTAACGTATGCGTTCTTACTTGTAGTAGTAATAACAATACGCAACCTAATGGTAATAGGTAGCTCTGAGAAGTGCTGTATTACTCCAGTAATGGTAAAGGACAAAGCAGGTGTGTTGAAACATGGCTCAACATTTACCCTTTGTCAACAGCAAATGGAGAGTCTGACATGGGACAAATAGCGTAATGCTGCCTTTAATGCATCGTTCAGAAATGTGTGTGCTTTTGCTAGCCCTTCTGTCAGTGGCTGCGTTGATATATGGCCTTCCTTTTCGCAGGTGAATAAGTCATACAAGTGCTTGTTGAGGAAGGTTTGTCTTAAGCATGAACCGGTATGAAATTTATCACTGTTGGGGGTGACAGGCATAAATTCCTTTAGAAAATAAGTAAAAACTATTTCCAAAACTACATATACATTTAGACGTATTCCTGGAACTTGCTGCAGACATTCTTGTTAAGCACTGACTGTATTTATTATGTTCACTGTAAATTTTTTTTATAGTTAAATCTAGACAATTTTAATGGCAGGGTATTGTTCTCATAATTCACATGCTGGCTTTTTATAGTATTAAGTATAAATACATGTGTTTAATAGGACAGGTAAATTTATAACCTGCCTCATGTTTAAACTGTTGCTTCCTAGTATCTTCTTCTTTACCTTACTGTTTAAGTTTCCCTTTCCAGTGACTTTGCTCCTAAGCAAGTAGTTCCTTCTACTTAAAGTAGCATGTCCACTTGTTACTCTGTACTCCTCAATTGAAATTATTATCCTTGAAATTATATCCTTGAAATTATTAGTTGCAACAGAAATTGAGTCAATGCTTATATTCTGTATGGAAAAGTAATTTTCTTTTAATTCTATTAATTGCTGCTAGTGTGTCTTACGTGTATGCAACCAGTTAAAAAATACCTAGGTTCAGGAGAGCCTCTTTGATCTTTGTCTTGACAAACATTAAGTTTACTGTGATGAACACATAGAGATACAGTTTTCTAAACAACTGTCAAAGTTTAGTTTTTAAATATCCTTGAAACTGAGAGAAAAATGATGATGTATACAAAGTAAAATAATTGCGGTGTAAGCACGCTGCTCTGAACTGTCCAGGGACTTCTCATGGGCATAAGCACAGCTGTCATTTTGTGGTTGAAGTGGGTTGAGACTGGAACATATAATTCCAGAAGAGGATTTTTTTTTTCTTTAAATTGCTATCTTTATAGTACAAATAGAAATAGTATTCTGTGTATATGTAAACCAGATGTACAAATGGAATCACCAAAATGCTGTTGGAGCCCTCGAGTTACCAACATTGTGGTACTGGCTGTCTTAGCTCAGTATCCTCAAGTACCCATGTCTTCAGCCCTCCCACAGTATGTTCCCCTCATTTCTTCCAAATCTGTTCCGTCTCCCTTCAGGAGACTTAAATATCCCGTCTCTTCTTCAGAAGACACATACTCTGTGAAAAAGTAAATCCAAATGCAGCAGTGGGTATGAAGCAACTGTAGCAGGCTCGCCGCGAGGCAGAACATCTACCTCTTGGATGCTTCGCTTTCTGCTTCTCTGTCGGAGGAGGTGCTCTCTGTCCGGCCATCCCCTGTGCCTTGCTTGGTACGGAGGCCCAGGGTGGTGGCCTTAGAGCAACCAGCCACTGCTTCCTGCCTTTGCTGTGAGACAGTAAGTGATGCTGTGCTGCCCTCATCCTGTGCCGAGTAGTTGAGTACCAACAGTATGTCACAGCTTTTGTTTCGGCTCCTCCGTGTGGTCTGTTTCAGGAGGGTCCACATGCAAAGTGATACAGGCGAAAATCTCCCCCCTGTTACGATTTATAGGATTCTGTGAATCTGCTCTAAACAATAGTGACTCAAATTCAAATCTGTAACTTTAAAATGTGTTAAACAGTCAGATAATGTGTATTAACCAAAGGAGGTTCTAGTAGGACTGAACTAGCTTTCCAGTTGTTCATCCAGGCATGCCAGCGGACATAGTGTTTCACATGCCTTTAAAAGGTAAAATGACTGTATAGCTGGAATCCTAAACTGCAGTTAAAATTATTATACTTTTAGTCAGAATTTGACCCCATTTGCAACCTTGGTCTGTGGCGCACTTCTGTTTTCACTCTCACTGGGAGTCCTATAACCCTCTGTGTTACAGATTTAGCCATATGTATTACTCCTTCAGGATCAAAGTGTCCCTGTAACAACGTCATTGATTTTTGCTTTTGGTTCCTAGGCTGTGAAGATATTATTGCTGAGAGCATCTCACTAGACACCTTAATTGCCATTCTGAAGTGGAGCTCTCAGCCGTATGGTTCCAAGTGGGTACACCGTCAAGCGCTACATTTCCTCTGTGAGGAGTTTACCCAGGTCATGACTTCAGATGTCTTCTATGAACTCAGCAAGGACCACCTGCTCACAGCTATTCAGTCGGACTATTTACAGGTAACCTGCAATGCAGAATGCAGCTGGTCCTGCTTGAAGCAGGATAAGTTATACCGTTGCTAAAAGTGCTTGGGAGTAGCTCATTTTAAACTGTAGGCAAGAGTGGGTTTGTATGCACACTAAGCATTCCTTTATAATATGTAAAAACTGAAATTGAAGTAGTGATTAAGAAAACTATTTTGTTCCTGGCTTGTAACGCAAGCCAAACTGGTGGTATATGCTATTGCTTAGAAGCCTAATAATAGTTTAGAAACAGCTGCAAATTATTTTATGTGAAGCATTTCTGAACCTAGCATTTGCCTTGCATGTTAAGTGTTTTATAAAAATTATGTGGTGGTAGCAGTTTTGCTGTAACGACATACATCCTAATTAGGGGCAGTGGGAGCTAATAAACTAGTAATCATTCAGAAGGCTTAATTCTTTTTTTTTTGGGGGGCGACGTACAAATACCTTTTCTGACAAGTATTGCAGAATTTTTTTTTTTTTTGTGACTTTCCTTCAGTGATTGTGTGGTTTTAGGGAGAGGAAACCATACTGGCTAATAGAAAGCTTGTGGACTTTTGCTGCCATTTCTCTTCAGGGGAGATATCTCTGTAATGATTACCAGCTTTTTATAGCTTAAAGATGATTGGTTTAGTTTTTTTAAATTGTTTCCATCCCATCTTACCTTTTTTTTTTTTTAAAGAGTAAACTGTTAGAGATTATTTAAAGTGTTTTTGAAAAAAAGTTTTATTGACTTTAAACACTTCAGGAATTACCCTAGTTAAGAAATTAGGTAGATAAATTCAAATTTTTCAGTACATGATTTTTTTTCTCTAAAAATGTGGAGTGGTTAGCATATGTACATAGATATGAACAAATTAAAGTTGTTTTTGTTAATAGTATTACTGACAATCTTTTTCTTCACCTACATTGTAATTTAGTTGATTTAATTATTTTCATAGCTTTGTGGGCCGTGCAGGTGCTGAATTTGTAATGTTAAACGAGCAATCCAAATGTCTAGTGTTAGAACTGCCCCTTTTAATTAACTTTCATTCAGATTTAATACCTGTAAGTTTTTTGCGATAGATAACGTTTTTTTTCTTCTGTAGAAGAAATTTGTTTTCCTCTTGCTAGGGATTCAGTTAGTGACATGAATGTAGAAATCACAGTGGTGATATACCAGTAGTACTACCTTAAAATATTTGGAGCAAGTGGTATTGGAGATCATAAACTACAAATACTTACTTCAGTCTTGGTACAGTGGTGTTTCTTTATAGCTGTAAAAGACGTGTGTATGTGACTTCGTGTGTGTGTGTGTGTGTGTGTGACCATAAACTGGGCACGTACAGATTGCTGACTTTCTGTTTCTACCAGGCGAGTGAACAAGATATTCTTAAATATCTGATTAAATGGGGAGAACACCAGTTGATGAAGAGAATAGCAGATCGAGGTAAGGATCTTTTAAACCCCCCAGTACTAAACCAAATAAACCAAAAAGCATGGTCGTTCTTTTTTGTGGGTAATCTGTAACTTAAGGAAATCTCATCTACTTTGTAGTATGGTCGAAACTAAACAAATCCACTATTTTGGTTTTTTTTAAGAAAAAAAACCTTTTGTTCTCTAAAAAAAGCAAATGCAGGCATTTTGAGGGAGCTGGGATTGCTTAGCCTCAAGAAGAATAGACTTATGGGGGATTTTAGCAAAGTCTGTAAATATCTAATGGCAGGAAGCAAAGAAAATAGAGCCACAGTCTTCTTTTGGCACCTAGGACAGGATGAGAGGCAGTGAGGCATTAAATGAAATGCAGGAAATTCTGTTTAAACACAAGAAACTATGAAGATGGTCTGACAGGTTGCCCAGGGTAGTTATGGGGTCTCCATCCTCAGAGATGTTCGAGAACTGACTGGACGTAGTCATGGGCAACCTGCTCTGCTCTGGCTGGGGAGGTGTGGCGAGAGGGTGGTGGCTGTGGTTGGACCAGAGTTCTGGAGATCTTTTCAACTTGCATGATTGTCTGATTTTTTTAAGTCTGGTTGTTTTCCTCTTGTCTCAGAATTATTTTTCTTGTAACTATTCATCAAATAAAAAAAAAAAACCTGCACTATCTTTTACTTTTCTGTGCTCATGCAGACTTCTCACAGTAGTCTTATTCTTAGTTTACAGTGTCAACCTTTCGCTTCAGTTTGAGTACGTTTCTCCCACGGAAATCTGTGACAGTGAGAAACAAGCCATCAAGTGGCATCAGTGTTCTTCCTAAAGTAGATGTAAATATATTTTTATTAGCTCAGATGCATATTATTGCTACAGTGGTAACTTCAAGGGCGATCTCACATGCGTTGGATGTGGGAAGTAGGTTAAATATATATTTCCCGAATAACAAATGCAAGTAGCTTGTGGTTCCTCCCCACCCACAAAGTGTCAATCATAGTACAACAAGAGGAACAGAAAGGGAAGAACCTGCCTGTGTGAAAACAGAGCGGTGCTGGTATGGCTGCTGTCTTTGGAGGGCTGGCCATGTTTTTGAAATCTACTGTTATTGCTTGTGATGCAACTGCTTTGTCATGGACATGTTGTATGAAACGCAAAAATACTCAGTTAAAATGTGTGCTTTCAGTGACAGGAGTAAGTATTAGCCTTCTGTTTTCAAAACAAGATTTTTGAAGTGTTTGTTTTAAGGCACATTGGCATGTAATGGAGCCAGTTAAACAGCGACAGCCTTGGACTGGGGGAGAAGGTGCTCATTTGGAGTAACGGTGCAGCTTCCTGGTCTGTGGTGTTCATTAAGTAAACGGCTTATTCATCTTCCCTGGGATCATCAGATAACATGATAGGCAAAAGCAGAAATAAGAGCTATACCAAGTTCTGTCAGATTATGGCCAAAGTTAGTCTAGTAGCTTAGACTAAATTCCTCAGTATGCTCCTGATTTTGCAGCTCTGAATATGCGGTGGTGTCAAAGACCAGAAAGCATTAGAAACTGTAATGCGCTGTGGCCAAAACTTGAGCTGCCTGTACTGGAGGGAGGATGGGTGTGTTTGACAGGTTTCCTCAACGAGTGAAGTTAGTTAAATTCAGGTTGAGCACAACACCTAAAATATAGGCGAAGGTAGTTAACTGGGGAGGGAGAATGACCCGAGTGTGTCACATGTTGTCGTCCTGCAATCTCTAGGAAGATACCTGTTTGTGCCAAAAGTGGGTATCCTGTAACCATGAGAACAATCTGAATGGGCTTGACACAATTGTTAACGAAGGTAGGGTACACAAGGAGGCTGGAGTCATTTGTCCAGTGGACTTTTCAGGCCTTAATTTGTAGAAAATAAGTCCCTGAAAACTGCTGGGGAAAGGGAGAGGAGCTGCAGGAGGGAATCATTGGAGGAACTGCTAGCAGGGAGGTACAGATGTTTTCTTAGCATGGCTCTTGGTACAGCTTTGTAATAAACGTTTACACCAAACACTATTTTTGTATTTTCTACCTGATTGCACTTTGAAACTGACAGCTGTGCAAACGACCCATGCTTGTGTAAACTGAACCTGTCTCTATGGATGCTTTATATCAGATTTTAAGGCATGAAATAGTTTTGTGGAACAATGCTGATAAGCACTGTTGATATAAAATTAGAATATTTTTTTTCCTTTTCTATAACTTCCTAGAAGCCTTCCAACTCCCGCTTTTCTATTTAAACTTTTTGATGTAAACTTAGTATTTCTTATTCCTTCCCACAGAGCCTAATTTACTCAGTGGTACTGCTCACAGCGTGAACAAAAGAGGTGTGAAGAGGAGAGATCTTGACATTGAGGAGCTGAGAGAGATCCTGTCTCCACTTTTACCTTTTGTCCGCATCGAGCACATCTTACCCATGAATAGTGAAGTACTGAGCGATGCAGTAAGTCTGTAGTCTCATACAAATACTGTCTCTTCGTTCTTTGTACTTCAGATTCTACAACGTTCAGGTTAATTTTCTTTTTAAGGATTAGCTCCTAAAATGTTATCACTTAGAGTAATATACGTATAACTCTTTTTCTGGTTGAACTTTCTGTTCTTGAAATCTATCAGAAGGCTAAAGAAAAAAATCAGTTGTGTAAGGATTCAGTGTAAGAAATGCATTTCTTGCAAGTTTTTCCCCTATTTATATTGAAAAAATAAAACTCTTTCTTAATTCTTAAAGATGAAGAGAGGCCTGATTAGTACTCCTCCTTCAGACATGCTACCAACATCAGAAGGTGGAAAGTCAAATGCCTGGCTGCGGCAAAAAAATGCTGGAATATATGTGCGGCCAAGACTGTTCTCGCCCTATGTGGAGGAGGCTAAGGTAATAATCATTAACAACACCTGACTGTTGTTAAATTGGAGTCATCAGGGGGTTCTGTAACAGGGAAAGATTTTGGTGTGTTTTGTCTCTCTTTGCATGTACTGGCCTGAAATACTAACATTTTCAATTTAACAAGACTTACAAGATTGATCATCAGGCTCAAGTCTCTAGAACTGGTCAGAAAAATTTCAACAAAATTTTTTTTTGTCGAAATTGAAATGTTTGCGAGACAGATCTTGATGAAATTCCACCGGAAACAAAGCAGCGTTCTGAGGGAAACCTCCCTGGTTTCCAGCCAGTTTGCCGGCCCAGCTCCTCGGCAGCCCTCCTGGCAGGCGGATGGCAAGGTGAGAGCCTGAGAGTCCCAGTTTGCAGCTAGTCAGCAACCTTGGTGCCAGGTCTTTCAGGCTCCCCAGCTCCCACCAGAGCTGGGTGGAGAACTACTATTCCACTCAGCAGAGGACTCTGATGTTGCATCTTCTTGTTTGAATCGGAACTTATCCAAAATTCTTTCGATCCTCCGCAAAATGGAATAAATATCTTGTGTCCAATTTGACTGAAGTCCTTCGTGTCCCACTCAAGCAGTAGCTTCCCTATTTAATATCTTGCATGAGGACTGTCAAACTGAAGATCTTGTAGCATCTCTGATGGTTGCGTTTAGTGACAGTGACGGCTCTGTGTGGGGCAGAAACATCCCATAATCTGTTTGACAGAATTGGGACCCTTGTAGGTCACTAATGCCACCACTTAAGGCAGCTCTGACTTAGGTCAAGAGCTCGTGAGCCCCAGCAGTTCAGGTGACTGCAGAACAAGAAGATTAGGTGAAGCTGTGCACATCCTCATTGCCTGCAAACTCTGAGCAGTGCTCTGGTGAGAGCTTTTGCCCTGTGCCTAAGAAAGAAAATATTTCTTACAGGTGTGAGTTATTGTTGACATCCTCTTTGAGGGGAGAAATAAAACTGCTTTGCATTTTGGGCACAAAGGTTAGAGAGCACCAGGTGGCACTAAAGCAGCAAAGGAAGACCAGCCAGTTAAAATTTTATCCCTGTATCTTGAATTGTTAAAACTAACAAAAATGTGTTAAAGAACATGTGATAAAAGCTTTGACTCTTAGTTTTCAGGTATATGGTATGAGAGTGCTTTCGTAGTAATCTTAAAGTAAAAAGTGCATTCTAAATTTTTTTTCCACTGGCAGGAATCCTACTTGTTTCTATTAGTTTCATATTATGCTGTTAATATTTTTAAAAGCATCATTAGCTGTTTAACCTTAAGTTACTATTCATTGTTTAATTATTGTGAAATACAATAATAGTAAGTGAATTCTGATTTTATTTTTTTTTCCTCTTTTAGCCTCCCATTTTTTTGAATTAAATTCATTTATCATTAAATGAGCATCTTAAAAGTGTATGCATAAATTCCTTTCTATTCTTTAAGACATCTGAGGGAAACGTTTCATTTTTTGACCAGTGCCTTCTACTCAATGGCACAGAGAGTTGAGACCTATAGGGAGTAATTGTCTGAGACAGAGTCCAGAGGGTCTGGCCTCGAGAAGGTTACTTCTAATCTAACAGGTACAAAATAAACAAAGCAACCTTCCCAAACTTTATTCACTTGCCTGGTCATAGCGCTGAAACTCAACTCTGATCATGACTGGAAAAAGGAATAGAAAATGCTGTGGAAAAGCCAAATACTGTTTGGGACCTGGAAAAGTTATGGTTTAGATGTTGCTAGACCTGTGGCCTCAGGACTGCGTTTGCAGCAGGTCGTGGTGGGTATGTGTGTGCAGTGCCTTCATGAGGGCTCTAATGGCTGTCGTTGCAGTCAGTGCTGGATGAGATGATGGTGGAACAAACAGATCTCGTTCGTTTGCGGATGGTTCGAATGTCCAATGTGCCCGACACCCTTTACATGGTAAACAACGCGGTGCCGCAGTGCTGTCATATGATTACCCACCAGCAAGTTAGTACTAACCAGTCCAGTCCTCCTTCAGTTATAGCCAATGAAATCCCAGGTAAGGCTGCTAGATCGTTTGCAATGCTGATTGATCTCATGGGAGTGGATGGGGGCTTGGGGCTGGGGAGAGTGAATGTGAATTACTGAATGTTATGACTTTGAGGGTGGTACTACACCATTTGGGCTTCTTCCCACCCAGCGGTAGTCCTTTTTGCTTTGGTCTACTCTGAAGACGTTAACTACTTTTGAATGCCATAGTAAGTAGATGGAAAGTAAGCTACTGGAGGGGGTAGTATTTTAACCTGCTTCAGCTGAGCAATTTGAAAAACCTTGGACTAGTTAAACTTGCTGTAGAACACTTGCTGAAGCCTGGCTCTCTGTTCCCAGAGTGGTTCTCAATTTTCTACAACCAGTTGTCTTGTAGTTGTCTGCCTTGTAGGGCACTCAGCTTAACTCAGTTTGCCAGAGAGATATTGGAAGTAGGCACTCAAAACGCACTTTTTTTTTTTCAGTTTGCCAAATCCACTTTAGCTTTGAAGTCAAACCAGCTTCATTCCTTGTGTGGCAGAGTAAGCTTTTATAGGTGGAAGTAGATCTGTCCTCTGTTGACTTCAGGATACTTGTGTAACGTTCCCCACAGGCAAGCCAGGGAAATATAGTCATTAAGCTACTGTGGTATATTTTGTCACTTACGCATTTGATCTTTTGGTATGAAACTGGAAGAATGTGTCTGGTGGGATTCCCAAAGTGTCTAGCTATTCCCACCTTTCCCCTCCCCATTGATACTCCATGTGCATAGAGAACACACTGGCAGAACCTACAGCTGATGACAAGTTAGGAGGGTCAGTGAATGTTTTGGAGAGCAGGATTAGATAGCTAAATGACCAAGATTCAATTTAAATTTGGTGAAGAAAGTGGGAAGCATTGTGCTTATGTAGGTGTAGCCAGCTGTGTGTGTACAGGATGGGTAAGGGAAGCTCTGTGGAGAAAAGCCTGAAAGTCAATGTTATTCAAATCCATAAAAAGTAACCATCATGCTAAAATACAAAAACAAATACGCCACAAGACACGTGAAGTAATTTGGTCTCAGATGGAGCACTGTGTTTAGCCCTTTAAATGACCATACTGGGTCAGGCCAAGGATTTGTCTGTCTCGCCTGGTATCCTTATTCCAGCAGTCACCAGAAGTGAGTGTATAAGGCAAGTACAGCAGAAAAATCACAAAATAATTCCCTGTAAAACTCTGAGCTCTTCAGCAATTTGCAGCTCAGAGATGTCCTGTGATGGATAGTGTTTCTGTGTAGTTAGTAATTTTAAATGCCTTTTTTATCCGTGAGCTTATACAGTCTTTCGTTAAACTTGCATAAACTTTTGGTCTTCATTTTTAGATCAAAGTATCACATTTCATGTGGGTATGGATCAGTTTGGGAGTCTGTAGAAAAGAATAAAGATAACATGCCAACAAGAAAATGGTCATCTTCCTCCCCCCACCACTCCCCATTCCTCATCTTATAAGCTATTTGTATATCAATTATGTCTCCCTTCAATCAACTATGTTGAAAGGAAGTAGATAAATTATTCTTACAGATGTTAGAGCCAGAACAAAAATAGTACGTTTCAGTTGCTGCAAGAGAGTAAGTAGAGGTGTTAAGAAGATTTGAAACGCTTTTCAGTTAAACACTGCAGTAAGTTTTCTAGGAAGGTTTGTGGAATGGTTTTGGTCTAACTGTTTCTTGTGATTCAGGAAGAGGCTTGATAAAGCCTACAAGGAGCTTCTGAAAACTTCTCTAATTTGATAGAAGTGCTGCCTGTTCGGTTAGAAACTTACAGCTGTGGCACCTCAGCAGTACATTACAGAAAAGCATGAAAATACCCACTGTGAATTGAATCTAAAGTTATCAGAGTCGTATCTTATGATGAAATACACTTTGCTCCATCTTAGTTTCCAAAGAAGTTGAGAAATAAAACAGGTTCTCGGAAGTCTCCAATGTTTTGCAAAAGTTCTTGTGTTCTGAAAAAATCTGTCTCTGTTGGCACGCATGAGACAGCTTGATTCTGTACAATTTAATAGGTAGGAATTATTGCCAGCCCTTTGATTTGAGTGTGGATGTGAGCTCTCAGCCTGGCCAGTAGCCGGAGCACAGGTATTGTGTCCCGGTAACTGCCTGCCTTGCTTAGTTCTGTAATTAAGCAAAAGAATCGCTTGTTTTGCCAGTGCCTTGTGCTAGGAAGGCTAGATGGAGCAAAATTAATTTGAGGAGATTCAGGCGTGCACCAAACCTGTAACTTGTACAGGAACCCATCCCAGAGCATAGATGGAGCAGAGGAACCGCCAGAAGGAGAGCTAGGCAGCGTCGCCCCTGTGCCCCTTAGGGCGGGCTCTTAGAACGGGGGCTTCTTTACAGCTGAGGTGTTCTCCATCTGTCGCTTGCATCTTCCCTGTACCCACTGCCCAGGGACTGTATTGGCATAAATGCTATTGGCAGCATGTCTTGGTGTTCTTCTTACAAAGTCTGTTCTACTTTGAGGCAATAGTGTTCTGCAGGTTTCTCTAGGTATTTTCCAGTCCGTTTGAACTAGAAATCCTGCAACTGTCTTGAGAGAATCGTATTTTTTATATATGTGATCCCTCTTCCATGTGTTTCACATGAATAATAGTAAAAAAAAAAAAAAAAAAAAAACCAACCAAACCTAGGTTTGAGAAGATAGCACTTTTTCATTAAAAACTTAAATTATTTTTATTCCTACTAGTTTGGAGAACTGCTTTAAACTTCTCTAAAATCCTCCTTTTTCAGTGTTAGCAAAATGCTGGTTGTAGCTAAACATCTGGCTGTTAAACTAGGACTTTTCAGAACAATTCCTTTGGAAAGGTTGTTTTTTTTGTGAGTTTTTTTTTTCAAATTATTTCAATATGGTTGCATAAAACAATATAATTTTAACAGGTTTATGTTGGCTTACAGTTTGTGTAATTTTTTGAGAATGCTCTTTCTGTAGTTACATGCTGGTATTATGGTCTTGTGATTACAGAATTCCGCTAGAAGTATAAAGCGTATGCCAAAAAAATCAATGAGTTCTCGGCCTGGAGAATTCATGAGGGAACATTCAGTTGCTATCCTGTCCCCACCTCAAATCATAAAATTCCTGCATCATAAGGGGTTTACAAAGAAGGCTGTATTTGTGGCGCTCTCTAGTAGAAGCTGGGAAAATGGTATATGTCTTTACCATTTGTATGATATGTGTGTTATCCCATGTGCCTTAATGAGGCTTCAAGGAACATGTAAGTTGAACTGTTCTTGGCAAAATGCTTTTTTAAAAAAAAAAAAAGAAAAAGCCAAGTCAGCCTGACATTAGATTTTTCCTTTCGAATTAAATCTAACCATTGCAATCAAACTTACTGTCTCACAGTTCAAAAAGTAATCTATGTTATCCTCATTCCATTCTTTATTACCCCTCCAGTTCCCAACCTCCTCGTTGTAAAAGAGATGATCAAACGGCTGCAGGAGCTGCGTCACACCGAGCAGGTGCAACGAGCGTATGCTCTCAATTGTGGAGAAGGCGCCACAGTCAGTTATGAGATCCAGATTCGTGTGCTGCGGGAATTCGGACTTTCTGATGCTGCTGCTGAACTTTTGCAGGTATGAAAAATTGCTGTATAGGGCCCCAAATGCTTTGATTCTGATCTGCTTATGAATTGATTTGAATGTGTAATCTGCAATAAGAGAACTACTTTGTGTGTGCACATGCAGGTGCAAAAATGCTTTGAAATGCCTGTATAACTTTAGAAGTGTCCGAGTGGAAATTACAATGAGACTGTTGCATTTGATATATGTGACTTTTTAAACGTGAAAGTGCAATGTATAAATATTCTTCAAGAGCTGTTGCTGTTCAGGGTGCTCTTACAGCCACAGATTATAGGGACAAAAAAAATCTGCCAAAGAGGCAGTTGATGAGAATAGTCAAACCATAACTAGAAATCTAGATTACGATTTATTCTTGGATTGGAGAGGAGAAAAAGTCCTAATTAATACAGTAGGTCTGCACAGTACGTGTCAGGACTGGGAAACTGGAAATCCCACTTCTGTTTGTACAGTGCTGTTAAAGCAAATGCGTTGTTTGGTCCGCTTATTCACACAGTGAATCTGATGCTTCGTCTTGTTTGGTTGTTGTTTTTTTTTTAAAAAAAAAAATCTTTATTCCATGGTAGCTGTAATCACCTCAACTTTGGTGAGTTTTAGGTGGCACAACTAGCCGGTTACAGTACTAGCAGATTTCTAGTTCCAATGTGTGTTAGTTTAAGAGGTTTTTTTTCTAGATGACTTCCTATTTTGCTATGTCACACGCTGGGTTTTTCCTTTGCAGAATCCTCACAAATTCTTCCCTGATGAGCGATTTGGGGATGAAAGCCCCCTCCTGACAATGAGACAGTCTGGGCGATGTCGCGTTAACAGCACTCCCACTGCAGAAACCATGTTTACAGAACTGGACTCTTTCGTGGCCTTCCATCCACCATTGCCCCCTCCTCCGCCTCCGTACCACCCACCAGCAACTCCTATTCATAACCAGTTCAAAGTGGGCTGGAAACAAAGGGTGCCAAGTCAACATCCCTCCCGTTCCTTTTCTTACCCGTGTAATCACTCGCTGTTCCACTCCCGAACGGCTCCCAAAGCTGCGCCGCCTGTCTACTTGCCCAGTGTTAAAGCAGCACCTCCCGATTGCACTAACACTACAGGTCTGGGGAGGCAAACGGTGGCTGCAGCAGCGGCAGTGATGGCAGCTGAGAAGCAAGTAGTAAGTATTATCATTTCTCTTCTTCTCCCTGTCTCTGGCTGCTCAGAGTAGCTTGGAGAGAATTCTTATGATGAAGTAACTTGGCTTTTTTGTTAAATAAAAAGAGCATCTTTGCTGGTTAGGAGAAGAATTTTCTACCAAACTGGCTGTTGGCGTTTTGCATCCCAAAGGCACGCTCTAATCCCTGGGAGAATGAACGTTCCAGGGCCGGGAACGTTTTGGATGGTCAAGTGAGACTCGCAAATCTTCTGAAATAATGTAGTTTTCTCTACGTTAGAACAAGGCGTAAGTCAACTTCAGCAGTGGGCTGCGGACTGTAACTCACGGGTAGAAATAGTGATGGTATTTTGGCTGTTTGCAGGTAGGCAGCCCTGAAGTAAACGGGTGTGTATGAAGGGAACTTGTGGAGAATGCGAAGGCCTTACAGCTGTGGAAAAGATTTAAAATGAATAGGCCAGCAAAAATTGGTAATTGCAAATACAACTTTAGTTATAGCATCTAAAGACAATCATTATAGTTGCTGAACTCCCAATATGATGCAATGAAAGCAGTGAACTATAGCATACTAGACAAAGGCATAGCTTTGTGAAGTACATGAAATGCTAAAGAAATAATTTGGTAAATTATTTCTACAGTGAAAAAAAACTGTTTCAGTGCACAGTTGTGTCATACTGAAAACGTGCTCTTTAGATGCAGATTTGATCTGGAGTTCTGAATGGAAACGGGGATTTTATTTTATTATTTCCCTTTAGCAATTGTCCTAAATACACTGCACTCCCTTTTATATTTTAGGTTAAAATATTTCACTTCAAATTAGAATTGTTTGCCATTGTTTGTTCAGGGCGGGGGTGATTGCATGTCTCTCTCTTGATCAATAGTGGCTTCACTAAGGAAACCATACAGTGGTTTTTTTTAACATTGGAAATGTTTCTGCTAGAGTGTTTCTATAAAAAAAGAAAGGAGAAGCGTAGTCTTAATGTGGGTGACATTTTTGTTCTGTACTCTTTCTGCAATTTATGAGTTCTAGTAGTTGACGGTTACTCGAATTGCTTTCATTTGAAATGACAAATACAAGTAGAAATTTTAACTCTGGAGGACTGTAGTATGGTCATCTCATTGTGGGAATGCTTTTAAGTGTAGGGGAGAAAAATGCCGTGCAGCAACTTCCATGGGCTTCGTGGATACAGTCAGCCCTGTCACTGCTGCCCCCGCCCCAAGCCCTCAGGCTGTCATGCATGCATGTCTGCCTGCAATTAACTTCAAAATAAGAAATGCAAGCGGAAGGGTTGCGTCTGTAGTGACAAAAGACGTGTTTCGTGTCTTCCCTGCACCGGAACTCTGTGCTATAACAAACGGTTTAAGTTCTGCCCCGAGTACCTTGTTTAGTTTGATAATTGCAAGTGGCTTAAAGCAGGCTTACCTTTGGAGAGTTTAACGGCACATTTACTGCATATTCAAGACAAAATGTGTTTAAGAAGGAACTATTATTGTGGCGCAACAGTTTCACAAAGGAAAGAAGTTGTTTTAGGCTAGCAAGAAGGTGAAGCTTCGGGGACGCGTGTGTTCTTTAAACAGCCTAGGAAATTTGCAGGCTGAGGTTGGTCTCTGCAAAGGTAGATTAGGAAAATGCCATTTTGAACTACAGAAACAGTCTGAAATACAGAGTGTGTTTAGCTTTTGCTTTTTTTCCATGAACCTATTTCTTTTCTTTTTCCAGTGTACTCAGCCCTTGCTAAATGAACTGATGCCAGATATCGCAATGGGGGTGTCAGCGATGTCCTTAAAAGACAGAAGACTGCCAGAGCTCACAGTCGACACAGAATTAACCCAGACGGTTACAGAGGTAGGGCCCGGTCCACCCCAGCACATTTCATGTATTCAGAACAGACACATGCCCACTTCTCGAAAGAAACATACAATAGAGCAAAAAATAGATGCTCGTGAAAATCAGCAGGAGTACCCTGACTTCTATGACTTCTCTAATGCTGCATGCAGACCTTCTACTCCAGCGCCCAACAGGCACAGCCCTTCGCCTTCACAAGGCGTATATTTTGGCCCAGATTTGTACAGCCACAACAAGGCATCACCGAGTGGCTTAAAGTCAGCCTATCTACCTTCCCAGATCTCTCCTAAAAAGCAAGAGGACTCTAGGCGGGAATACCTGCTCTCCCAAGACGGGCATCAACACAGACAAAAGAATGAGCCAATACACCTCGATGTCTTAGAACAACCTCCCCAGCGCCTGGACTTGGCATTGGCTACCCAGGAAAACGCTGGTAATGGCGCGGTTCACATCAGGGGAAGAACAAAAATGGAAACCGATTTAACCTATGGGCTAACCTCCAACAGACCTTCGCTCTCTGCGTACGCCTCTGACATGCAGGAAGAGAGACCCGGCAGGAGACTGGCAGATGATGAGCCGTTGGAACACGGAGCGCAGAGAAACGCGGATTTGGAAAGGGAAGATGCAGTAAGCAG
The DNA here is from genome assembly GCF_000708025.1 of Charadrius vociferus. NCBI lineage: Eukaryota > Metazoa > Chordata > Aves > Charadriiformes > Charadriidae > Charadrius > Charadrius vociferus. The sequence goes on along the minus strand of NW_009646406.1, from coordinate 607,501 downwards.
AGGAAGGAGGTCTCCAAACAAACCGGACTTCCTCTATAAAAAATCTGCCCTATGAAAGCAACCTCCACTACTTCTCTGTGCCTAAGAGTTGGAAACATCCCATTCTCTGCAACTTCTGGCCTGACTTCAGTCAGGCAAATTCATTCATGCCAGCAGATAAATTCAACTTTGCTCACTTCTTTTGTACATACATTGCTTTATTAGAGACGGCATGTTATCAGTTTGTTTTTAATGCTGCTTCTGGTTTTATTTTGTGGGAAACTTTTTTTGGAGCAAATTCAATTAAGCCTTTTAAAAAAGAAAAAAAAAGCTGGTACCTTTTTTCTACAACCTGGTAGCCTTTTGCACCTGTACATCTATTTTAGTGTATTAGTTTTGTACTAATATGTTAAACTTTATTGTCACATTTAAAGGACTGTATTTTCATACTTTTGCATTTTCCCTTTCACCTGCCAATTCCCTATGTGCATTGGGTTGCACATTATGAAATGTATTTTCTTATGAGATAGTAACAATGCGTTTATTTTTTAATTATAGGAATTCCAAAGAACAGCACATCAAAATACTACATTTTTAGTTAATTTTTTGTTTGTTTAGATCTAAAATCTTCCTGATTCTTATGACTACGGCAAGAATCCAGTCTAATGTTTTGTTTGAAAAGTTCTGGCAGCTGGTCTTACCCTTATATAGCAAGCCCGCTTCAAGAGTTGTATTTGGGGTTTTAAGAGTCCAGGGGGATATTTAGGAGTCCAAATTCTGGTGAAATTCACTGGGATCTGACAGTCTGATTCTGTGTGCTTTCTGGTTTGGCTGTGACCATGGAGAACTCCGTGATCACCCAGAAGCACTTATTGCACAGACTAGAATTGTTCGTTTGCCCATGCAGAAATAAATCTAGAAATACTGTAAAAAAAAAAAATAAAAAATAGTAATAACTTGTTCTTCCAGCTACCCGTACGTGGGGGTAAGTGAAGACCGGAGCTGAGGATTCCTGCTAAATGCTGGAGTGTCAGGAAGACAAGGCAGAGTATCTTCGCTGTTGCCTGAATGGTGACCCTCCACTTGAGAGGGTTCCCTCTCCAACAGAGGTGCTGAGGTGACCGCCCATCGCCTTGCTTTCTCCTGCCTGTGATTACAAAAGGGCTTCACTCTTAGTGACGTCGTTCAGTGTTCCTTACCTGATCTGAAGTGTCGCTGACTTCACAACTGCAGCTGTTCTGTGAACAAAGTCAAAGTGAAGCGTAACTGGGCTAGTGTCATGAAACCTGCGAAGCTTTAGCACTCTTAAATCACCCTTCTGTTTCCCAACTTTGCTTTTTTTAAAGCCCAGAAAATGAGATTCGCCCGTTACCATGCTATAATGTGGGAATTGTAGTGATCCGGGGTGGGGTTAAGCAATGCACCGGCTGTAACGGTTGTTGTTACTAAGTGCATCCTTAATACTTCCCACGTGGTTTTTACCACAAATTCATCACTTTTAGGACAGGGATCCCGATGTCACTGCAGTGTAGTGGTTACTGGTAAAGGCCTGTTTAGGGTTTTTTTTAAAATGCAGTTCCTAGAATGAAGAATTGCCCTGTAGTAGAAAACTTTAATCCCAAATGTGACCTAAGGACCACCTTAAGGTTAGGTTGGGTTGTTTCCTCCAGTTCAAAATGCTTAACGCTATTTAAACGGAAATCTTGCTGCAACTTTACATTTAGTTTTAGTTGATGGCAGATTCATACCTGACCTGTTTCCTTAAACTGTGCAAGGCCTGGTAACACCACCTCAATGTTATTGAAATATATTGAATACTGCATTTCCAAACTACCTAATAGCTTCTACATAAATGAAGATATGGGTGTTTGAACCAAAAAATCCTTGTGTTTCCTGCGTACACATCCGCAGGCCTCCTGCTTCTGTGAAAGCTCTGCAGCCTCTCCTTTTGAGGTGCAGCCGTGGAAGGTGTGGTGGAGGACTGGAGGAGAAACTTAGCTAAACTACGCAGGTGATGTCTTGTGGGTGAGGGGACATGTTTAGGGTTTTTTTTTCCTATGTTAGCCTCTTTAATCTGTCTTTTTTGGGGGGAGAGTCAAGACATGTGGTGGTCCTGGCCTCATCACCAATAGGTAGTGTTGCCATGGGGCTGCAGTGTGGGACATGGTTAAATGCAAGAAGGTGTCAGTGGGGGGACGGTGCTGCTGCAGGTTGGGGACTGAGGTTCACTGGGTTTCTTCTGAAGATTTGAGCTCAGTGCGGTCTGACTGCGTAGCTCTGACCAGACACTTGCGTCTCACGCTCGCCAGCGCTAGAAGTATTAACCTCCATCACACGCAATACCCCTGAAATTCCTTGCATTTGTCATGTGTGTGTTGGTAGCTTAATTACTAAAAAGGTATAGCTGCCCTCAGACTTCCTATTCTGAATAATTTATTTTTACCTAAAATCGATAGATGTTCTTTGAGAAACTATTTTAGTTACCATAGTTTGATGTGGCACTGTGTGCCTGGACAGAGATGGGGCTGAAATCTACAGATGTAACTTCTAAGCTTGAAATTTGTGGGGACGTGGCTGCTGAAGACTGAGAAGTTTTGAGGTTATGGCTTGAGGGAAATCACGGAATGCTTTAGCTTTGGAATAAGCTGGTGAGAAATGCCTCTCGGGGGGACATGGCTGCATTTTTAGAATACAAAATTGCTTCTGAAGTCTCAGAAGCTGAGCAGTATTAAAAAGAGAATAAAGTGTTTAAAAGTAGGTGCAAAACAAAAGACAAGTCCTTCTGAAGCCACAAAGACAATCAGGCCGTGTAGACAATCTGATATTTTGAGTTGGGAGGAAGGTAGTGGCTAACGGCAGCTGATTCTTAGTGGAAAAGAAGGATTTGTCAAATTACTGGAACTGTATTTTTGTACTCCAGCGTAGGATTTCCTACCTAGTTGGACGTGCGGAGAGAGGGGAGAGAGACCATCTTTATTCTTCTTCACAGAAGCATTATCGGGAAGTTAGTGTTCATACTGCATCTCACCCGCAGAACGGGCCCACCTGCGCTCCCCGCTGCTTCCTGTTCTCTGTCTACTGAATCTTTGGTGCAGAAGCTCCTTGTTTACATGAAGCACTTTCTGATTAGGCTGGAAATTAGCGTCTTTTCCTCCTGTAAATTTGATGGAGATAACCCATTACTGATTATATTTTGCTCGAGGACAGAGATACAAACGTTAAGTTTCTTGGATGAGGAAGACTCGTGCTCCTTTTTCTATTAACGAGGGAGCTCAGACTTTCATTTAGAGAGCAACATGCAAAAACTTCCTATTCCCCTTTTCCAGGCCCCCTCTTTTCCTTAATATATGGATGAATAACTTAATTCCTGAAACAGATTCTTCCTTTGAAATGTTTTGTTATTCCACAGAGTTACTGTAGTTGTGTGTTAATAACTGCTGTGTTGGTTGGCAGTTTCTTGTTGTATTTTTCCTGTTCTTGAGGAGTTTCATTTCTGAAAGTTAAGGCTGTGGCCACCCGTACTTGTAAGCCTTGGTTTTTTGGTCCTGGAATGTCCCAAATGTTTGTCTTCTGTGTTTCTTTGGTTTGGGTTTGGTGAGGGGTTTTTTTGGGGGGTTGGGGTTTTTTGGGGGGTTGTTTCTTTGGAAAGAATACTCGCGCTGTTTGAGGCACTGTTCTTTCTTCTTATAACAATATGCGTATATGGTAGAGGTGGTGCTGAGCTCTGCCCAACACAGGGAACAGCTCAGAGATTAAAGTGTAAAACTGTATTTGGGGTTTCTGTAATTATCTGTACTGCCAGAAGGTCGCCCTGCCTTCGGCACCGTTACTGTTTTGTTTCTCGTCCTTGTGTTGTTACTGGTATAAAGTCAAGTGCCTTCAATGCTAAAGGCTCAGAAAACTTTCTTAAACTGACTTCATGTCCTATGCAAGTGTTTTTTCTACAACCTGCATAACCAGTACTTTGTAAAACTTGTTTACGCTTCAATTGTACATAGTGTTTTTTAAAAAAAAAAAAATAGTATTTTTATTTAGGTACCTCCAAACTTGAATTCTAGTCTTGTGTGATGCATTGTAAAACAATACATTTCTCTTTTGAGTACCATTACAGTTGTAAAAAGGTTTTCACTGGTTCTATTTTTCTACTGTTGCTGAGAAGCATGTAACACTGACTTTATCCTACGTATAGTTGGCATTTCAAATAAATGGCTTGTATAGAACCTGCTTGTGTGACTTCTTCCACCGAGCCCTTCCTGGGGGGCTGCTGCAGCAGCGCCAGCCCACGCACCGGCACGACTCCGAACTCGCTGTGACCCCGGGCCGGCGAGAAGGAGTGGTGTGACACAAACCTGTGCCCTCCAACAGGGGAGGAAGGCTCTTAAAGCTTCCGCGGGGGGGAGAGGGGGAAGTGCACAATAATGCTTTGAACATCAAGGCTGTGCTACAAACCAGTGTAAAAAGAGGAATTCAAAATCGGTGGCACCGTTCAAGCAGCTCGTTAAAAAGGGAAGGTGCTTCAGTGAAATAGTTCAGTGAGTTCTTCTGGCTTGAGGTCCATTCTCTTCCACCCACCATTCTCTTCCTGCGCTGCAGTTCTCTGCATCATCAGCTGGATGTTCATTAAATCTCTTTCACAGAAACGAGTGCTTTGCTACTTCAAAGAGACAACTCAAGTTTGGAAGTGCCATCCAGCAGCAGAAAATGGTGATTCGTCTCGCTTTGATGTACAACAGCAAAATAGGGTGGGGTATGGCCTAGGAGTTTACTGACAGCTTCGCTCCCACAGCCAGGGACGTGTGTTTAAGGAGCAACTTCCTAAATGAGACAAATCTTAAATTTGTGGTTAGAGGCTTTCTGTTCATTTTGCAGCAGTGTTCTTCTTAGTCTGCTAACTTTATAGCAGAGAGGATGCCTCTTCACGGGGCAGGCAGGCTTTGGGGAGTGAGCAGAGCTGCATGGATGAAGCTGGGAAGGGGGAGCATTAAGGGCTGGGTCTGCTTCAGGCAAACCCTGCTCTGTGACCAGGACAGGGATGGACAACACATGTCATAAGTGCTGACCCTGCAGTATGAAAGTGCAGCTGTAATAACTCCTTGTGGAAATTAACATGCTTGGTTCAAAGAACTGCCTTGCAACTGCGAGGTTGCCGTGGGGGTTGGACTAGGTGAGGTCCCTTCCAACCCTGACCACTCTGTGATTCCTGGAGCATGGGGGTGGTGGGACTGGGCCTTGCCGCAGCATTTACCTGCGCCCTGGCAGCTCTCGCTGCTTTTCTATATGTTGGAGAGGACAGCGCAACTGGGAGCACCCAGGGAGTCTGTTCAGGGTGCTGGGACAGCACTTGCCTCTGGGCACCTTCTCCCCCAGAGGAAACAACATCCTGTTCCCCTTTTTCTCCTGCTCAAAAAACATACAGGCAGGTGGGACCCCAGCCCCTGTTTGACACCTGCGTAGGGACAGGGGACAGCGCCTGCCTCGGCACCCAAGGTGTGTCATGGCCACACGGCTAACAGGTCATCACTGTGTTTCACTGGATCCGGGATGAAAACAAAGTACTACAGCAGCATGTCAAAAAAAGGAGACAGCACAGATTGAACAGTTCTTTAATTTGTAGGTATTTGAGTTTGATACGCAGTTACAACTCCCGAAACAGTTGCTACAAAAAAAAAAAAAAACAACCAAAAAAGCACATACACTACCCAGAGTTAAATTTAAAAGCAACTAGTCATTTCGCATGAAACTAAACTGATGAACTGAGCCTCTACGCTAGGACGAGCTTTTGTAAATAAAGTGGACAGAAAATAGTAATGGGGAGAACGATAGCAAAAGGTCTGATTTTTTTTCTTCTCAGAAGTCATTAATGTGGAAGCAGATTAGTAAGCCTGTGGTAAAGAAATGCTCCAACTACATCAAGCAGGACTTAAAAATTAGAACTTACTTAATGTTTTGGGGGTTGTGAGTAAAGAAAACTAAAAACTACATTAGGCTCCAAACTTGTGGAAAGTCAGTATTTCATTGTAGCTAAGTGTAGATTCTTAAAAGTCAGTGAAACATCTCCTGTTCCATGGTTATCACAGTGATTATAAAAAGGTCACACGTTTTATACTGTAGCAAAGTGCCAGGATGCTGCAGTGTTTTCGAGAATGTTTATGAAGGAGAATAATTTGCAGTAGGTTAGTTTTTAAAATCAAAGCACATTAGAAGTCCTATAACAACCCCCCCTGCATAATTTGTAATTTAGTACCTCCTCCTAGGTATCGTTTATACTCCAGTGAGTGGATAAAGGTCATGTGACAAATTTCTGCATGTAAAACATCACTGTACAATATTAGAAACATAGTTTTTTGAATTTATAAAAATGGAACACTCTGTTGCATCAAGCCTAACCTGTGATTTCTCATCTTTCCCCTGCCGAGGGAGCGCTGCCCCAGCGCAGAGTGGGCGCACAGGAGCACAGTGCCGTTTCATTCCCCAGATATGACCCGAGCATCAGGAAGCAGTTTCCCCTACCAGTCATGACACATAACGCGTGCCTGCTTTACCCTTCAGGAGCCCTGGCCTCCCTCCGCGTAGTAAACAGACACTTCCTTTGCACGGGGAGCCTTCGCGAGAATCGCGACACCCCGAAGTGATGGTGCAGGAAGCAGGAAAAAAGAAAAGCAGGAAAAAAGGGAGCAGGAAAGCCGTGCGCTCCAGTCGGGCAAAGCAGAGCGAGTGCGCGTTCCCCGTGCTGCAGGGCAGGCAGACCCTGCCCAGGCTGCAGCGCAGCTACAGCTACAGGCACAGTGACAGAGGTGACAGGCTACAGGGACCGCGCGGTGGCACGCTGTTCTTGTAACAAGCCATCCTCCCCCTTGAGACAAGGCCAGCTTTCGGGAACGCAGAGTCCAGCAGGACTGAAACCCCTATAAATGCAATGTACCTGTTAAGAACGCTTTCAGTCGCTACAAATAAAGGAAGTGTGAGACAAAATGAAGCTGCTTCTTGGACAGTTGGATTTTGATGAGAAGCCAAATACTGAAGATGCCTCTTCTGTTTGTCAGTGAGTATCGTTTTCCCAGCTGTCCTTTCCGACCCAAACCCTCTCAGTCTAACTACAGTAGTACTGCATCCTGTTAGTCCGTCGTCTTTTCCGGGACTGAAATTCTTCAAAGAAGTGCTGAATGTCTTCTCTTTTAACCACCTAGGGGAAGCAACAGGAAGCCCAAGAAGTGGTACAATAATTCAATTAAATTATCTTTTTTTTTTCCCCCTTGCGTGCATCCCACATGTAACACACAAAGCACATAAAGGCAGGTATCCCGAAACCTCTCTAGCAAAACAGCTTTCCTCTCCGGCCCAAGGGAAATGCTTAACGCCCAAATTCTATGATAAGGGAAGGCAAACGGGGAAACAAGCCCCCACAAAGGCAGTCCCAGCAGTATTTTTAATGGGTTTGACCACTTGCTTTTGTCATCAGGAAAATTAACACAAAGCAAGATTTTCACTGGCACACTTCAGAATCATTACAATATAACTAAGAATGGCAATTTAGTAAATAAGCCAACAAGATGCATGTGTTGATTACTAATAGCACGCGAATTCCTCCAGAAAACAAGACTGTTTGCCAATATTTAGTCAATCCTCATTCTTCTAAGGGTTTAAATTCAATCTAAGAAAAAACATAAAGGTTAAGAGCTTTTTTTCCCTGAATACTTTCCCTAGAGCAACAGAAGTTCCATTTAATTTTAAGAACTGTTCTCAGTACTTTAGACGGAATTCTGTAAGGTCCCTGCTATCTCTCAACAATGTCATTACGGAAATACAACTTTTAAATTCCAATCAAATCGGGGATTTCTAGTTTCTCTGCAGTACCAGCAACTCCAAAAGACAGAAAAAAAAATGTAACAGCATCATCATATTATTCAACACCCACCCTTCAACAGTACTTTAAAACACATTATCTGGCAAACAAATTCTGCGAGTTGCACCTTACCGTTCCCTCGTCTGCAAATCTCCTGAGATAGTCAGTCAGTTCTGTCTTTAAATCGTTGTATTCTGGACGGAGAAGCAAAGGCAAGGGGAAGAAAACAGAAAAACAAGAAGATGCCCAGCTTTAGTTTAACACTGGCTTAAGACGACAACTTGTTGTACTTCCTCTTGTCATTCGTTAGATTTACTTGAGACAAATCTAGGTTTGAACTGGATTATAAATAACAATAATAATAATAAAAACAAAGGCAAGTCCAGGTAAAGTTGAAAAGCCTAATAATATATCAGACTAGTCTACACAGCCTGAATATCTGTTCAGATGACCTTCAGAGAAACATACAGAAGGACAGTGAGTGAATTAGTACAATTGATGAAAAGCCCACCCCTGCCCCCAGCTTCCCACTGCAAAAGCAGGTGTGGGCAGTGGTGGGAAGTCCTGGCCTGTAACTCAGGACGGGGCAAGTGTCCTCACCGCAGTGCCAGCCCCTCACTGCCAAGAGGGAAACACGGCTCCGGTTATAAAACACCTCAGCGCTGCCCCGTCAGTACGCCCTGTGGCAGAGCTGCCCTGCAGCACCCTGCAGCCCAGCCTTGCACTGGCTGTCCCTCCCCCGGACAACAGGAGATTGCCAAACCAACAGAACAGGGCAAGATAAATAAGCCAGACAGCAGAAGGGTAAATTAACAGTTAAATATTCACGTTACAAGAAATTACTATCAATACAATATCTAAGCTGTCAAACAGGGGAAAAGTTCCCACACCATCTAGTCCCTCCATGTAAGTTTCAGTTGTTACAACGGGCCAGAGAGGACAGACTTCCCCTGAGCAGTGGTGACTGAGGCGTGCGATCCGCCATACAGTCTTCTACAGGTTACCCCAAACCCAGTTAGACATCACACTGCAAAACCACACACTAATCTCTTACGGGAAACCGTTCAGTTAAAGCGTTAAGGCAGATTCTAAAAATGAAGTTGTATTTACCACAGATGAGTTCGACCTGCTGGACTCTGTTCATGCTGTTAAGGGTGTCCATTAAAGGATCTCTCCTCTCTGTTTCTTGGTCACTGGTACCTTTATTTTCGTAAGCCAAGACAGTGTCACATTCATCTGTCAGGAACTGGACTTCAAGCTCTGAATACATTTTCTGGAGAATAAAGTAAAATTTACTTTCATGTTACAAAAGTTCTCAGACAGAGATGCTCTCCGGAGATCCTTTTGGTGTTCAGTATCACAAATAGTAACAATAAAAATAATAATGTAAATTTTGTATCATGCATTTCCGACAGCTCCCCACGAGGACTTCCAAAGCAATACTGGATTTAAGCAGCAAAGAAAATACAAATGTGTAGAAGCTCCTTTGTGCTGTACTAATTCCAAAGGATTTGGTGTGCCTCTTTATGTGGGGTGGAGGAGGGGTTTAGAGGTTTTTATATGCAGAGTAAGAACATGCACACAGACTGTATCTAAAAGCTTCTCTTCAAAGATTCTCTGGGAGCTCCTCCCTGCTTCCCCCACGTCAGTGACGGTAACAAAGACAGAACACATACCAAACAGTCTTCACAGGTGCACAATTTGCTTCTCCAGTTCAATGGCCAAAAGGTGGCAGTATCTTTTTTTAAATACTGCTTGCTTTGGAGTTCCTTCAGCTTGCAGACTGGCTCCTCGCTCTTAGCAACCACCTGAATTAAAATGAGAGTGTTGAGCGCTCTGTAACATCACTTCAAATACCCTCCGTTCCTTCCAGCATGTCATTTGCCTCATGCAAGGTTCTCCCTTTGTCTCAGACATGCTTATTTTTATAAACAACCTATACTGCCAGTTCATCCACATGAGGATTCTGATGTGGTTTTAGCAGTTTCCGCTGGAAACTTCTGTAGAAATGTACTGCAATACATACATACATACAAAACATACACAAATGTTTAAGAACTCAGAGCTGGACTACCATGCAAATGCAGCTACAATGAACAACACCCCTGTGTTAGAACAAACGCAGAAGTCACCTGGGTGTAAAGGGGTGGATCTAACCTATCTGCAAATGGACGGTACACCCTCGTCACCCACTTCTACCTGTATGTTCCACAGCCTCCGCTGTGCTCCACAGAGACCCCATGTTTGACGTGGCAGTGACTGAAGAGGAATGCAGAAAGAGACTGAAAGCCTTTACCTCTTCACTGCACCTATAAAGAGGTGCTTTCCTTCACCTATCATCAGTACAAAGATGTACAGGACAGAAAAGGTCTGTCTTACCTCTGGACAGGCAGACCCAGAGCTAGTGGATGGTTCATTAAACTGTTCCATTTGCTTTTCCTCCTTCGTTTCTTGGTGTTCTACTCCATCTTCTTTTTTTATTTCTTTTTTCTGCTCTTCACTTTCCTCAACCTTCAGGACAATCCCTTCATCTTCAAGGGAGTTCACTTTGGTCAAAGCAGGAACTGGAAGACATATAAGTGAAAATATCGTGCCAGACAATGTACAGGCGACCACAGACATTCCCTCTGCTTTACAGTGCCGCGTCAGAGAGCACCCAGATCACTGTGTACACTGCAGGGTCCTGGATATACCCTACAGCTGTCCAAAGGCACAGCGACCTAGGTATACAAAGAAACCGCTCCCTGTTTTACCACAGTCTTCTTCACCTCCCATATTCCTAAAATACTCTGCTTCTCAAAATCTAAGCCCGAGGAGAGGGAAAAGGGTGTCACAATTTGAGGTAGTTCTGTACTAAGATGCTTGTCCTTCTCAACACCCCTTGACTGTTATCACAGGTTCAGTAGCTGTTGTGTACTTCTTTGCTGACTTTCTGTCAGTCCTTCGTTTTCTCCAGACACACACCCCAAAACCTCCATGACAGATTAACTGCACTAACCACTTCCTTTTTTAAAGCAAGTTTTTCTTTTGATGTCAATTCAAATGTGTGTCCTGTGACATAGCTGCTTAGAGGGAAGAAAACCAAAAACAAACAAAAAAACCCCTGTTCTGCACTGTATTTACATTAGAAGGAAGAGAACTCCACGTAGGCCAGCCTGGAATCCTTAAAATTACCATTGACATTTCCGGCACATAAGAGATCAATCACCAGCTGATATAAGCAACATTTACAAGACTACATGGAACCAGCTCTTTCCACAGAAATCAAGTCATCTACCCTTCTGGCCCCGCAGAGACCACAGAGCAGACAGAGGCCCGGTGTGACCACAGGGAACGTGTCCCAAGCACAGCCCCAGCCCTACTCAGATTAAGGTTTTACACATTAATTTCAGGTCACTCTATCATTCACTCCTTGCTGCTCGGAGCCTCTTGGACTCAGCTGTTTGCCTCTTCAGTTCTTTGATCCACTTTAGAAATTAAGTTCCTCAAGATGAGTATTAAATCTTCCCCCATCTATGTGCTGGCACATCTTTGATAAAAGAAATGAAAGAGTGAGCACCACAGAATTAAGATTTAGGAATGAGAACTGCATTTTTTTTACAGAACAGTTACTGCAGCCCCACATGTTCCACTGCTGAAGGCGATTGTCCAATATAATGAGTAACATTTCTCCAACCACTTAAACAGTATTATGTCATTAATCAACCAAGTACGAGAAGAACACACTAATGAAATATTGGCTTGGATATCTTAATTTTCTTTACCTGCTAACTGCGAAGCATAGGCCCATAGGAAATGACAGTGATTCATGCAGGCTTGGCATACCATCTCATGGAAATCTCCACTTTCAGGAGGAACTGCACCAAGATGCTGTCAAAACGAAATATGCATGCAGCCATGAAGCCTTCGCTGCAAATTAACGGACTCAACTCTAGGTTTAGAGGAAGTAAAATATCAACTGCCATCACATTTTCAGCACAAGCATACGGTCCTGCTAACTTTCTACAATGATGATCAGTATAATTCAAAGACTGGAAAGAGCTGATAAAAATTCCAGGAAAAAACGAAATAATTCCCTCTTTGTCGAAAGCCTTCTAAGCCTTCTACATACCCAGAAATCTCAGTGCTATCTTTATCCCATTTCTAAACACTTTTCTTCTGAACTCTCCTGAACACAGGACAGGTAAAGATACCTATTGCACACTGCACATTTAAACTTTTAAATAACTTGTGATTACTGTCTTACATGTAAGAGATTGTAAGTCCTCATCCTGAACTTGAGAAGAATTAGGTCCCAAAGCTCTCCATAAACTGGTGAGAGCAATTTAGGCAATTAAAAGCACTTACTGGCTTTCTTTTGAAAAGCACTCTTGCAAAGCTCACAGTATGCAGCATAACATTCTCAATACACACATTTATACAAAAGAATCCTACAGTTTATCTACAAAACCTATAATTGAAGCCAATCATCTTTTTTTAAATTCTTTGATCCATCTTTTTTAAAATTCTTTGATCCTGCAACTTCAAACCTGGAATTTCACTCGTGCCCTTCGAGGCACAAGAGGCTGAATCCTTAATGCTTACATGTTAAGTAGGGCACTCACTGGAGTGCTGAGCTACTTTTAAAAGATTTCCCCAAAGTTCGTAATCAGGAACCAACAGCGCAGTTTGTTCCTTGCTATTTAACGCAATTAAGGTTTAAAAAGCATTCTTTAGAATGAGGAACTATTCAGGTAGTTGATAATGATGTGCCTCATTAAGAATCTTCTTCTAATCTTCTACCAATTAGAATTTTCCAATTAAAGAGATGGTTATTAAGTTATTTTATTCTGCAGCAGTAACCTTCAAAAAAGTAGAACTCTTCCTAGGTTTTTTTTGGATTGGAGTGGGCAGCAGCAAAAGATTAAGTTTTTAATATTCCTTTGCACAGGATGAAAAGAAATAACCTTAGAACTTGTCTAATAATCTTTTGAGAACTACAGCAAACCTTCCCAACTAAGACTAACCATACAAACTTAACCAACACCAACTTATTTCTATGCATATGGCAATTCTGCTACTTATAGTTTCCTTACCCTTCCATGGAACCAGTCTTCACAAACTATGCATTGGATCATCTCATCTGGAATCTAGATGAATGGCCATATTATTAACATTAATAGCAACCTCCAGAATCTTTCACAAGCCTCAAACTGCAGTATTATGCAAAGCCTGCTCAAGTGAATTACATTTCCCTCTTCACCCACCCACAGGGAGCTGCCATTAATAAGCAGTTACTGCTTCATTAGTCAGTTTGCTTCCCTGAAGTTCAACAGCATATGTAATTTGTCTTATTATCAAGACTGTGGAAATTCCCATTTATTATTACAAAACTAGTTTTCCCAGTACAGCAAGACATTCTCCCACAAAAGAGCTGATAAAAGTTAATACAATATTGGTATCTTTCTTCCTGTAAACAGAAACATGTGAACCGGCAGCTTAGCAGAAGAAAGATATTGTTATTCATGATGTCATCAGGTTTACATAGGAATGCCAGAATCCTAACTTAACTGTCCACAATGCAGTACAGTACAAACTGCTTTGTTATGAATCAACTATATATGATTTCTTTAGAAATGTTTAGCTACCTCTGAACTGCAGAGAGGCAAGTTTATAAAACACTTTTTTGTCTTTGAAAGACTTGTGCCTTCCTTATTCTTTAAAACACCTAACTTCTATGACTGCAAACAAAACTGTGCATGTGCAAAACAAGTGGTGTATTTTAGTACTTCAGACAGAGACAAAGTGTTCTAGTCAGAACACTGTAAAGGCAAGCTAAAGCCAGTGCTACAGGACAGACTCTCCCCATCCCAGAAGCCTCGTCAGAGCACTGTTGCAGGCACGAGGAAGCAGATTCTGGTGTCTCCTAAATTGTGCAATGTGTTGATTCTGCGCTCGCCACATTTCTCAAGATGATGAGAAACCCATCCCGTAAGGGAACTCTGTAACTTTAGAGAGACGAAAGCAGAGACAACTGTAGCAGCATTTTGTCCAAATGATGCTTTGTCTTCCTCATCTGCCTTTAAGGTACAAACATATTCTACCATTTAAAAAAAAAAAAAAATGATAAAATAATTACATTATACAGCACATGACCATCAAAAGCAATACAAAACATAAGATTTCTTAAAGTGGGATCTTCCCTGCAAAGCAGCTCAGCGACCACCCTTTGCACAATATTTTGTATAAATATCATCTATATGTGATTACTACTGGGTTTTGTATTTCTTACCTCATCTTCAGGATCAGGATAAGGTCTTTTACAAGTACAGTATAATCCATAGAAATTGTCATTATACTTATTTCCTGAATTCACCTTGCCCTTTTCCTAGAAGGAAAGAAAAAGATGTCTCAAAAGACAAGGCAGCCAAAAACAAAAGACAGAAAAATGTATAATCTAGAAAAACCTGATTCCTCTTCCACTTTAATTCATAAAAGCAATCATGATACTCATCAGCTTGAAGATCCAAAAATAAATACATTATCCAGACGCCTATGCTATACAGTGCTATACAGCAGATAGGGCACATAAGGAATACCGAAGTTCAAAAGGAAAGAGGAAAAACAACCTTTCCAGCTTTGTAACAAATAGCAACTGTGGTGTTTGTTAAGCTACTGCTGCTAATCTAAAACGATGTAAGAGTTTTGATCATCAACTACACCTGTCTGCTGCCATTACAGCAACGTCTATAGATTTATTGTGCGCCTTCCCCTCCACTTTTTTAAAAATCCAGACTGTGATCCAAACCCAACTTTGTTTAATCTTACCACTGAGCTTCTACTAAATTCATGTCATATAAGCCTCACTCTACAGGAGAGGATTATCTAAATTACCAAACATGCTGAATTAAATTAAATTACAGATAATCCCACTAAAAAAAAAAAAAACAAAAAAAAACAAAAAACCCAAAACAACTAATAGAGCTGCAGCCAGAGGGGTCCAGAACTGCACACACTTGCAGCCTAAAGCCACCATCAGCCCCTACAGAAACAGCTGTGATCATTTCTGGTGTTACTACAAAATGCTTTCTGTCACTACTGTGACAAAGGAAGAGTGGACAATGTGAGCACCAGGTGTCCATGAAGTCAGCCAGATTAATGGACGGATGCTGAAGGTCACTTAACCTGTACAATTGATTTTGCACTGAATGGAAGGAGGAGGAACAACCACATGACCCATTTCATGAACTCAAATAAGAAACAGTAACATCTTCAAATCGTCACAGGTGACTCTGTAGGGATCAGTGGACTGTAGCCCTAGGCTGACAAGCTCTGGATCTGTCCCAATTCTGCCAGAACAACATGAGCATACACAAAACCACTTGCTGTTTCTACATTTGGACTGTTATTACCCTGGCAGCAGCACTGCAGGCAAGCCAAGAAGCTTCCAGCCGCTGCCTCCCAGAATACCAACTACTTGACAAGTCCAAAACACCCACCAAGTAGGAAAGTACAGGGTGCTTAATACAGTAAAAAATTATCCTGTCAGTAGGCTCTGGTGATAATGTATCAAAAAAGATTAGGGAACTAACGCCACCAGAAAGAAGGGAACTGTCCCTTTGACAGCAGCACAACCTTAAATTTCCTTAACGCAACTGCAAAATTGCACCCCAAGAGGTTCTCCTGAAGCCAGCTTACAGCTAAAAAGATGTATTAGTGCAGGCACCACAATCTGTTTCTGGCATTATGCCAACCATGGATGCGGAACTGCTGCATTCATGGATGATGCGGACCAAATGTCCTCTCTCCTCTCAACATTTCCCTTTGGTCCCTCAACAGTTTTATCTCCTGCTGTAATACTCCCACCTTGTTTAACTCACTGGGAAAACCAGAGGCATCGCATGAGTCAGCACTGGCTGAGGCAAGACATAAGCCTTCGAAAACTGTTGTTTTGACTCTGTATGTATGAAACCTGTGTCTGAACTTACTGGGAGCAACTTGCACTGCAGATTTTTGAACTTGCTATTTCCACAGTCACAGCGGAAGTTCCTGGAAAAGAGAAACGTAGCGTTTCAGGGGGTTTTTTTATTAACCGAAAACACGTTAGTTTGTGCGGCCGTAACAATCCCCAGCAGTTTATTAGGAGCCACAAAAGTATTCTTGCAGCTATTTTAAACACTACCATCACCCAGAACAGGCCAAGGGGCCCTCAGCCCCTCACGCGGTGCTCTCGGCAGACCTCAGCCAAAACCAGCCCTCGCGACAGCACTTGGCTGGCAGAGCGCAAGGGCACACCTAACCCTGGGCACCGCCGCACTCAAACACCCCAGCAGTCACGCTGGGGAAGGAGTATGAACTGGCTGTTTTCAGAAGGCCGGACCCACGAAGGCGATTAAAGCCGCTGTCGCTGACTCGAGACACCCAAGCTCTCGCTTAAATAGGGCTGTTACACCAAGGGAATGGGGGGGAAAGGGTACCTCAGCCACCTGATCGCGGTCGCCCGTGCAGTTTTGCTGGGAATGGTGTATTTTGTAGGAGTTTACACATCTGAACGTCACCCTACCTCACCGAAACGTATTAGTAACAGCGGCGGAGGCTCTGAGGAAGTTCCCCGGCCCGTCCCGGCCCGGCTCACCTCACGCCCCAGCCCCGCCCCGAGCGGCCCAGCCCCG
>NW_009646406.1:589748-590009 GCF_000708025.1 Charadrius vociferus | reverse complement strand
GGGGGAGGCGGCCCCGTCGCCCCCGGGGGCGGCCTCCGCTCATCCGCGCCCCGCTTGAACCCCGGCAGGAGATGATGAAGAGGAGGATGATGAGGAAGAGGAGGAGGATGACGGCGAAGACGAAAACAACGTGGACGCCAAAGCGGGCGCCGGCGACCCACCTGCGAAGCGGACGAGAGTTCAGCGGCCCTGAGGGTGTGGCGGGGGGGACCGGGCTTAGGGCGAGAAAGGGACGCGCCGGCTGGCGGGGCCCCGGGGCGG
>NW_009646406.1:579661-589734 GCF_000708025.1 Charadrius vociferus | reverse complement strand
GGCCGGGCGGGCGCCCGCCTCTCTTCGCCTCGTATTTTAAAAGCGAAACGTGGGTCCCGACGCCATCTCCGTGCGGAAAGGCTGTGCCTGGCAGGCAGCGGCGTGTGCCTGACAGGGAACCGGGGTTGCGCTTGAGAGGAGTTTTGAGAGGTGACAGATACAAAACTGTGCTCGCAGGTCTTCCCACTGCTACGTTTTTACTGACTTTTTTCTCAAGCCGTAGCATTTCTTCATGGGACTTAAACCAAACTTTTAAAATAAAGTAATAAAATCTGGAAAGACTTATTTGGTCAGATGCAACTTTAAAGTGGTACAGGACAACTTCTATTTGTGTGGAGAGAAAGCAACAAAGATCACTACAGTATTCCGAATAAAAAACACCTGTAGGATGCTGCCCATTCCTGAACAGTTCTACAAGAGTCCTCTACAGCCCTTCTGTGGGAGATTGTTGCCTGTCATCTAAAAGGTTTATTTTAGTCACCCATCAACCATTTTTCTGGAAAAGGTCATAGACAAAGTAGATTGAAAGAGTTTGGAATCTTGGTTTCAAAAAAATCCTCATTTTTTGTGACAGCCAGGAAAGTGACAAGTTAGTGTGACTTTGATAATTATCTTTAACATTCCGCAATTCGAAAACTGCTGTCTGTCCTAAGCCTGTTTTCTCCAAATGTGGGGTTCTTTTTCTTTCTTTTCCATGCAGCAGTCAATCTTACATACTTTCTTCCATCACTGAGTTTTATCTGGGTTGATTTTCAGGTTCATTTGGTAGCTAAGTCAAATAAAGTGAACATCACAGTTTAATATTCTGCTTATGCAGAACTCTCAACATTGCCTAAAAATAAGAAGAAAAAAAAAAAAAGAGCAGAGTGATTTTTTTTGAGATGCTTTCTAAGAACAAAATTTTGGGTGGAAACTAGGCGAAATGTAGTAGGGTTCTACACTGGTTGCTGTAGTTTATTTTAGAGGGGAAGAAAGTATAAATACTGAAGTAACACCTAGGAGTATGTTATGTGTAACAGTTCTTGGCTGTGTAGATCAGCATGACGCAATCCCTCTGCTAAGGTAGCTTGTTCTTTCTTTTGATAATGATGCAGCCTGTGGAATGTCATTAAGGTAATGGATGCTTCTTGCAACGGGAAAGTTGTCAATGCTTCCCGTAATTCCCAGTTTGTGTTTGCTGTGTGCTTCCGTGAACAGGCATAAAACATTCGTGGTAGCCAGTCCATAGAACTTACTGTGCAGCCTGAGAGTCTTCTCTAGCAGATACTGACTGACTGATTGAATGGTGTAAAAAGCATATTTTTTTTTTCATTGTCACGTGTTCCACTGGCATAGTTTATGTATTGTGGAAACTGAGCAAATTTTGAGACTTGTGTATGGAGGGCAAAGTGTTGGAATAAATGATGATTTTTAATGAGCACAAAATTGCATTCATTTGAAATGGGGGGAAGGGAGTTGGAAAGGAGGTTCATTAACATATTTCAAGTATCTTTATGTACTCTTATTCTAAGAAATTCACACCCCTGTTGTTTTGTTTAGCGGATATGACAGTGGCATAACTGAGGAGAAAAGACCAACTCTGAAGACCAGGGAGCTTGTGTTGCTGAGGACTTAGGGTGAGAGAAGATTAAACAAATTAATTCTGATCCCTTGTCAGGCTGCAAAATCTTAAAGTGATAAAAAGTTTAAAGTGTTTTAGATAATTTATTGAAGGAAGTGGCTTATCAAAATGGTTAAGACAACACTTGGTACAAAAAAACCTAACCTGATAAATTTATCAGAAGTGCTCCTTCATGTGACCTGTGCTCAAGCGATGACATTTTTTATGAGCTCTGTTCTGCAGCTTTGGAAGTTTGTGGTAGAGCTACATCTGAGCACAGCTTATTCCCTTTGTTTTTTCTTTTTTTTCCACCTCCCACCCCTCCAGACTACACTCCTAAACACCTCAACAATGGTGTGAACTGTGGGATGCCTAAAAAGCAACATTTAACGTTAAGCATGAATTTGTGATCTTTAAACTTTGTGTAAATTGTCCGCTGGCAAGTGACAGGCTGAAAAACTCTGGTCTAAAGCAAGAAATTCTAATTCTACAAGCGTGGGAGTAAATGCAGGTAATAGTCCAGGCAAGGAAAGAATTCTTTCTTCTGTCATCCTGGACACAGTAACACACTGCACCTGAGCTCCAGATGATCTCGATGAGCATCAGGTCAAGAACAACCGCTAAAGTTTTTCCCTTTAAAGAATAATTCCTAGTCCTTATTGTGGCCACAAAAACTTTTATTAAACAACAAAAAGGGTACTGGAGCTTCATGAGGCCCTGGATAATTCTAAACTGTAGGTTTGCTTGTCACAGAGTTGCCCTAACTCAATAGAGAACTTCATGTTTCTGAGGGTTGCTGCAAGGTAACTAGGCACAGAAAGCTTCAGTGTGATATGTTTGGGTTTTTTTTTCCTCTCTCCACGTCTATTTTAGGACCTACCCTACAGCTGTGTGATGAACCCCTGCTGGGGAGCCCCTTTCTCCCCCAGTTTCCCATCCCCTGTATGGTCCTTCTAGCCAAACAACTGGGAAAAGGTTCAGAGGGCAACAAAGAGAACCAGCTGGTGTTGCTCACTGGTTGTGGAACCCTTTTTCCAAGCAACCAAGTCAGACCAGTCAGTGAAGCATACAGATTTTTCCACAGTTGTGGGAGAGGCACCAAAATTCTCAGAAGACAGGAAAACCTAAGGTTTATGTGTGTGGAGATTACGGAAAAAGTCTGCAATGACTTTTACAAAGCTGTCCTCGAGGATGAAGCTTTCTGCGTGCCGTAAGTCAACTGTGGCCCCTGCATTTTAGGTAGGGTAGATAAGCCTCAATGGAAGAAAGATGGCATGCTCGGTATCTTGGAGATCTGCTAGCGCTTTTGTACCTTAACCAAACTTCAGGCTGGCACAGAACAAGCCCAGTTCACCGCATCTGCACTGTTTAGTATAGTTTGTCCATCCTACTAATAGAACTTAGTTTTACTGGTCAGAGCGGGCGAGATGGATTTCCTCAGTGATAAAGGGGAAGAGAATGCTGGTATGTTTCTATTGAATTAAAAGAGCTGAAGTGATACTAAATGAAATTCTCGGCAGTATTTACATGAGAACATGTAAAATGTCAAAGCAAGTCTCCTTCACGTAGACTGGGATTGTATGACCTACCCTATTGTTACTGCTTCAAAATACTGAATTTGCTGGTTCAGACAACTCTGAGGTTAAATTCACAAAGGAATTTAACAGGTTGCAGCATTCTGTGTTTAAAAAAAAAAAAAGTTGAAAATCACAAGTAAGGTATTTATTAGGTGCTCAGATGGTTCTGTGAGGGAAAGGAGGCAATCCCATTATGCCCGATAATCAGGGCACTGTCAAAAAGTGCAAGACCTTTCCTAGTTCCTAGGAGGGAGATTCACTCATTTTCATTAAAAGGGTTTGAATGTGATTCACCCATTGCAGCCCCTGTGTAATTCCCACTCATTCTAGCTTAAAAGTGAATTTATACACAACCTACTACAGATACCAGATTCGCTCTGAAATACACAATAATCTGGCAGTTAGGACATAGTACTGTATCATGGGGCTTCATATATGGTCATGAGGTTAACACTCAGCAGCGTAAACAACTGAGCAGTTTTGGGCACATCCACTAGCCAAAATTTACTGGGCTAGTCACAGGCTTTGAGGACCGAGCGTTGATCAGAAGTACCTTCTTGTGGCTGTAACATGTTTGTTCTTTCCAGAAGAAACCTGTACCATAGGGCTAGCTTTAAGGAGAGCTAAGATGAGTCAGTTCTTACAAATTAACTACCCAATAAAGTTACTGAACTGCTTTCATGCATTAGGTCATATGTGGAAAAGAGGTTCTCATGCAAGACTGGCATACGAAAAGCAGTGTTTTTTAGAAAATAATACAATAATAAACTAGAGAGCATCCTTTTAAGACAGCAGTGGACGAGGAAAGAGAAAATAAGGGGAGTTAATAGGTATTCAGCATAAACTGTAAATTTGTTCCAAGGATAATTCAATCCTCATATTTTTAATTAAAAAAGAAATAAAGCTTGCAGTTCTACTTCACTGCTGGAAGAAATGCGTTACAAGGGAACACATTTTATCGCAACTTACTTCTGTCCAAGTTTGCAGGGCTGCAGCCTGAAGTTACGCTCTTCATTGGACCTGCTCTCCCACGGGAGAAAGTGAAGAACACGTTCATCAGCACTTAAAAAAAAGTGGTTTTTTTTCCTGAGACAGGAAGGGACTGTCAGGTGAAGGTGAAGCTAATGAAACTAACGCTCAGTCTGCCCAAGAGTGATGCTCAAGCAGTCTGACAAAGCTTTATTCTGTGACACAAACACAATAAAAAGAAATCCAGGGTAAGTGGCAGAGATGAATATTAATCAACCTTGCGTTACAGCTACTCACTTTCTTCGCAGAAAATTGAAGCTCTGAATGATTGCTAAGCTGGTAGAGCTTAGCAATCTTCTGAGGACTTCATTACTGCCTCTATTATTACTGTTTCTGCTTTAGGAAGGTCTTCAAGATCAGGTCTGAGCTAACTTATTTTAAGTTAAAACAGTGTAAGTAAAAATAGCTTTCCTGTCTCTAAGTGGAAGTTGTAGCAATTCATCTTTTCTGCCCACTCAGTGAAAAGAGCTGAATAGATTTGTATGAGGAAGTTTTAGTGTAAGCTAGTCTCACATCTTTTATTAATGCCATTGCTCTAGAAACAGATTTGTGCTATTATCTGTCATTTACAATCAAGAACTAATTGAGAAGTACTGTAGTCTTTAGAGAGGTGGTAAAACTTCTTTGAGCTTGAATATCCCAAAAGCTTGTAGATTATGTTAATTCATGTTACAGACAGTTATCTTCTGTGACTAAGAATTAATTAGCCTTGACACTATCTACAAATCTTCAGGATAATCAAGCTTAAAGTTATTTCACTACTTCTTTAAAAGACTACAGTAAAAAAAAAAAAAAACAATCATTAATTTTCATAGTCTTTCCTTTACTTTGTGGGTAAGACTTCACCTATTGATGTTCCACAGGTGCCAAAAATGCTGGAAGCACCAGAGGAGCTACCTTTCCTCTTCTCCTCCTCCTATTGTCTCGCATTTCCATGCACTGTGTTAATAGTTTATACTAATTCTCTCCATTGCTGCTTTCCACCTCAAGCTCAAATCCTTACAGACACTGCATTTGCTTGAATTAGACTGTGTGTCTTTCTGTAGGTAGCTGTAAAGCTCATGCTTGTTGACAGCTTTAATCCAAAACCAGGCTTCTGATGGAAAAGTCTACAAGCACAAACCTCCGTTCTGTAAGTCACCGCTGCGCCCAGCACGTGCTCCACGTCCAGACAGCTTGGCTCATCGCATCAGGCACGCTGATGAATTTGCTAAAGGCCACATGCTTGCACAACAGAAACTTAGGCAGTTCTCCCTATAAATTTCTATTTTTGATGCTTCCTCTTTTGTTGTTTTCTTTAAATAAATCCATCTAGACATAACATAACTGCTTGGCTTAAAAACTACAGCGTCAAGTTAAAAACATAGTCCAGCCAGAAGTATCTCCCTGTTACACAAAGGTACAGAAATGAAAAAGGGATTTAGTTTCATCCAACCAGCCCTAAAACTTCAGGCTACAGACAAGTAATTAGGGCACAGAGCATAAACGAACAACAAAAAAGATGAACCAGACACACACACTGAGGTAAGGACAGGAGAGTAAGCTACAGCAGCTGACTGCCAGCACTGCTATCTAGCAACAAACATATGGGGAAAAAAAAAAAGCCATTGATATGTATCTGCATTAACAGACTTCTGTTTATAAACGTTGAAAAGTTTTTATTTTATAGATAAATAGGATGGTGATTTTTAAAGTTAGGAAACAACACAACTTAAAAGCTCTGACTCCCAAAGATACAAGTCAGAGTTTATACTTTAGTCTTACTCCAGCATATTAAGATGGCAGCTTCCTCCTTTTCATATTGCACTTAGAAATTAAAACCTTCTTGTAAAGGCTACATTGTTTTCAGGTCCTAGCACCCATGCTGGCATTTGAAACCAGTGTCTCAAAATATCTTCCAAATGCAAACAGAAAGTTTAAGGTGTTGTAACTGCCACGCTTAAACACAGCAACACTGAAAATAGTGTTCTCTTTCCAAAGCAAGAGAAAGCTGATATTCTCCAGGATTCCCTTAAAGTAGTCAGAAATGGATTAGCATTTGTGATGATCAGGTACCGACAATCACATACCATTCAAATCATAATCGAGGAATTTAGTTCATAATTGGTTTGGGTCTACTGCTTTTGAAGAGGGTATTTTGCACTGTTTTCACCTTTGGAAGGTTACTTCCATCATGGCCGGCTCAAAAATGTAGTTATTCTAAGAAGAAATAAAAAAGGACAAGAAGAAAGAAGAGATTCGATATTGTTCAAAATACACAATCCAGTAGTTAGCATTAAATGCTATGCCAAAACAGCACTGAAAAATAGAGGCTGAAACTATGGTAAGAAATCTCAGGGGAATTTCAGTACGATTGAAGAAATTTGCACTCATTGCAAGAAAGAAAAGAAGGTCTCTTACTTCTTCAAATTTCTGGAAGAAACATGGTTATCTGTCTTACAACCCATTTGTAGCATCTCCCCAACCTAGTACCAGTTAACCTTCCCAAATCCAAAGTTTTTCCTAATACGTCAGTGCTCCCAGAACATGGTTTTGCATCATGTCCAGAATGAAATTAGAACGGCAGTAAATTAACAATCACTTGTCATTTTATCAAAGGGGATTTCTATAGATAGGAGAAGGAAACACCAATTAAGTTTTGTACAGATTATAGGCCAATGCCAGCATAAGCTGCTTCTGACATCTTGGGAAGAGAGTTTAAAGCACCAACCTCCAGGCCCATGCCACTCCTCACTGCCTACCTACAACGCGGTACTCTTGCGGTCGCTGAAAAAAAGTACGCTACCACAGGAAAAAAAGTACCACCTTTTTCCCCTTTAAAGGTTTGCACAAACTTTATTCTTTGCTTCCTGTATTTATATCTAAACTTATTTTTTAAAAAGTCATTAAAAAACAGCACTGATGTAGATATTAATTACTTTAAATAAAAAAAAGAAAAAGCAAAGAATTGTGTTAAGTGCAGCTTTTATAATCATGTTCTGATTTTTTTTTCCTTTTACATTTACCACAAAAGTAGTATCTTTTCATTGATTTTACTCCAAGGGAAAACAAAGGAAATCACTTTTTTGCACAGAGGAGTAAAGTCAT
Organism: Charadrius vociferus; assembly: GCF_000708025.1. NCBI lineage: Eukaryota > Metazoa > Chordata > Aves > Charadriiformes > Charadriidae > Charadrius > Charadrius vociferus. Next base: position 582,441 of record NW_009646406.1, on the reverse strand, counting down.
AGACCAGAAACTTATTTCCCCGCAGGACGTTTCAGATGGAGTGTTGCAAATTTGCATCGTTAAGGCAAAATGAGGAATACTTCCATCAAGTGTCACATAGGGTTCTCCCACTCTGGCCATTCTGATAGACCCATATTTAAAAACCTTTGTAGTTACTTTTTTTTTTTTTTTAAATAGAAAACAGTCACTCTCTTCATTGCTCAATAGTTTGAAAGAAAAGGCTCTTTCCAGCCTTCACTCAGAACTTCAGTCTTGTGATTAGATCAGGCATATGCAATTGCTTCAAAACAGCTACGGAAACTAGAAATAGAGCTAAGTGTCAATCAGTTGTAATCTACTGATCTGATTAGAGGCCTTCACAAATGTTTGATGACGATTGCAAATAACAGCCAAGCAGATAGGAATGATGCAATACCCAACAGTTTTGGGGTCAGCTCTTGTACAGGAATAGAGGAACAAGAACATCTGTAAATATGGTATTAAAAATATTATAGTCCACAGCCAAAAAGGCAAGGATAGCAGTCGTACTTTTAAGGAGTGCGTCCATGTGGTTCCTTCCTGTGGTTCCTTGGGGTGTTGCTGAATGTGCTCCAGTGCTAGTTTGTTGTAAGTCTCATTGATTTCAAAGACATAATAAAAAGCTGCAGCACTTGCTAACAAGTACAACCCCACACCAATCCATCCCATCCTCTGGCGGAAGTTCATCATTCTCCATGCTCTGCACCTGGAACAAAAGGCAACGTATACATTCAGTACAGCTTGGAAAAAAAGGGGACACAAGATGAAGCCTGATTTTCATAAGTCAGCTTTTATAATTTTTCATTATGCATCAGTAAAAACAGCACACACATCCATTTCTGATTTCTGAAGACCCGAGTTCTCTCCACATCAGAGAAAATGATACTACTATGACAGCAACAGGCTAACGGTAATTACATACAATGCTCAATCATCGCCTCTGGCTAGTTTAGGGCCTGCTAGCTATCAAGTTATCCCAGGCTAAAGTCAAGTACTGACTGAACAAAACAGAAGTCATGAATTGGATAAGTTACTTACCCCATCTGCTTTCAGTGTCTCTAGCCGCAGGGTGGGGATAATACAAGACTTTGTATAAATATGGAAAGTTTGTAAAGTTCTTTGACGTCTGCAAGACAAACACGCTGCTAGCCAGCCAGTAACAGGAGCATCACTGCTTGTTTGCAGTGCAGCAACATCCAGTTTTACTAAGCTCTAGCTCAGTGCCCACCTATGAACCATATAAAAGGATGTTTTCAATTTGAACATGAGAAGATACGTGCTACATCTATTTGTAGCCATTTGAACACGTGAAGATACTATAAGTGTGTTGCTTGCACCTAACTGTATTTCTGCTCTGCCTGTGTGAACAGTCGCAGTGTGCTTTCTGGAGGAAAGGAGTTGAGTACCTCTACTAGTTACTGACTCAGCGCAGAACAAAGCAGACACCAGTTAACTGGCACCGTTCAGAAGCATCGCAAATTTCTGAAACACCACAGACACTACTGGGCTCCAATTTAGCTGCTTAAGATCTCCGGCTGGCTGTGTGGGTTTAGGTGACTTAAAACACTCTTCAAACCAGACACAAATGCTCTAGCTGAAGTACCTCTACTCATACCAAGAAGTCATCACCACCTTCCCTCAAGACAGCTCTCGGGCAAGGCAGGGAGAACCACCGCTTCACGGTGGTTGGTTAGAGTTCTCCTAACAAATACGCTTTTTCAGACTGTTAGGGTTTTACCTTTCCTACCTTTTTTTTAAGTGAGGGGTAAAATCAATTTATGTAGTACTATTTTAAGAAAATATATCAGGCTTTAAAAATACTAGGCAGAAATGCTTATTTAAGGATGATTTATGCATACAGAACAATATTATTAATCAAAGCATGATACAGTTTACCATAACTGATTAAAAAAAAAAAAAACAAACAAAAAACGCTACACCTTTCTAAATCCACCTTCCTGAGGCCAGACTAATCTGTTCAGTTAGCAATCCTGAAAAACTTCCTGATTTTCTGTATCTGAAGGATAGCCTCAATCTTGACCTGACAGAACCCGATCAGGGTTGCCCTGGAGTTCTTCTAGCCCTCACACTGCTGAGTTTACGGTGGCTAAAAGAGTGAAACACACAGCAACAGTAAATACCTAAGAATGCCTACTTATGTCTGTGACAGCTATTTGTTGTTGAGCTTATACTTCTATATAACTTAACAGCATATTTCCTCTTATTAGACCAAGTTAATACAGAAAAAATTGTTTAAGAAGCTGTTAATCCACTGGGTAAAAACTTAAATTCCAGAGTCCACGTTTACCCAATACCTAAGTCACTGTTTTTTGCAGTAGTTCAGCATTTTAATGACGGTAAACAACTAGTCGCCTTTGGCAAAAGTAAATTTTCAAAAGGAATGCACATTTTGAAAGCACAAACATTATCACGATTGCAACAGACTTAAGAAAGTAAACCTCAGTTGTTTTTCCTCCTGCCCTTGCTGGGCAGCAGCGGCCAGAAGAAGAGCCTGAGCTGCGGCTTACACCAAGAGCTGCAGCGATAACGCTTAGAGTTTTCTCTCATTCTTATTTTCTGTTTCTTGGCGCTATTTTTACGTGCAGCTTTCAGAGATACCCGCAATGGTTACCAGAGCCGTTCACCCCCCCATTCCGAGGGTGCTCCGGGGCTCTCCTCCCGGGGCTCTCGTCCCGCAACAGGCCGCGCGAACCGGCCGCCGGCGACACCCGCAGCGCTTAACCCTCCCGCCAGCGCTCGAC